>NC_134237.1:11351980-11651980 GCF_965152275.1 Natator depressus
AGCTGGGTTTGACACACTCATGCAAACCATGAAGAATAAACAGCTCAAGCTAGTTACCACATGAGGGACTTTGTCTGTGGTGCGGGAAGGGCAGAAGAATGGGTGCATGAGAGCTCTTCGCTCCACAAGCATCTTTTTCTGGCTGATGCACAGAAGATGTTGCTATTAAATTCAGAGGCGAGAGCTGGGGAAGACATGGGTTTTGGAAGGGGCTGTGGCACTTGAAGGAGCGAGGTTCGATACTGGCTTGTGGTTGATGCTTCTTTTCTGTTAACTGAGGATTGAGACCTAAAAACAAGGTCAACCTTTTCAAACCTGCGTTTCTAACACTAGACTCCCATTCAGGGGCTCAAGTGTTAGGGTTCAATTCCAGTACCTGGAGGCTACAGATGCTCAATACCTTTGAAAATCAGGCTGCCCCCACTTTTTTTTAGGTGCCTGACTGTGAACACAGGAGTCTAATGAAGAATCCAGATCTGAACCTGTCACCTCCTTCTAGGAACACAAGCGAAAGAGCTCACCTGATGCTCAGAAATTGAAAGCTAGACTGCTGCAACATGTCCCTATTGCCTTTTCATTCTCAGACGGATGATGACTCTTATTATGCTTTTGACATGCTGTAGTTTGAAGGCTGTACTGGGTATGGGTCCTACTATAGCTGACAAGGCCGAGGTGGGAGACCCAGATCTGGCTGTAAAATTGGTGGATTCATTCGGGATTGGGGGATCCAAGAAACTCTCTCTCCGAATTGCTGGGGACCAGTATCGGTATCCTGGGAGAGGCTAGATGACTTGCCAGACCAAAGCATTGAGCGGAAGCAGAGGACCGGCTTGGAGACTGTTCTACCCAAGGAAGGTCCCAAAAGGCCACAGTCATCATCAGAAAATAGAACACCTACATAGTCCATCTCTCTTTTGCTAACAGAAATCCTAGATCCATCCCACATAGGAAGAAGGTTGAACTCTTCGATGTTCTTTATGGGGCAGTACCCCATACACCACGCTTCTACAAAGGCTACCGCAATCTAATTAGACCATGTGCTAAATCCCCAGCTGGTGTATAAATTGTCATCGCTCCACTGAAGTCAATGTTGCTGCAGTGATTTAAAGTTTAAACCAGCGGAGGATCTCCCTAAGGCAGTGGGGGCCTACCTGAGCCTGAGAAGGAGCCAGAATTTACCAATGTGCATTGCCAAAGAGCCCCAGTAATACGTCAGCAGCCCCCTATCGTCTCCCCCCCTGCCCCCAGTGCCTCCCACCTGCCAGAAGCACCGCCGATCAGCACCTAACCCTCCATCCCTGTGTCTCCTGCCTCCCGCTATGAGCTGTTTTATGGTGTGCAGGAGGCTCTGGGGGGGCGGGGGAGGAGCGAGGGCAAGGCAGGCTCAGGGGAGGGGGCGGGAAGGGGTGGAGTGGGGCTGGGGCCTGGGGCAGAGCCAGGGGTTCAGCAGTGAGCACCCCCGGCACATTGGAAAGTTGGCGCCTCTAGCTCCAGCCCCGGAGTCGGTGCCTAGACAAGCAGCCACATATTAACCTCTGAAGGCCCTTTGCTGTGCATAGATGTCATTCATGAAGACTGAAAAACAAAACAACACCTCGTGCTGCCTGCATCCCAGTCCTAGGTGTGGGATATTGAGAACAGCCGCAGCATGCCCCATGTAGCACCCTTGTTTCAGTGACCTTTGATTCTGATAAATCTCCGTCCCCTCCTCCCGCAGCAGGAATTTGTTCTCTGGATTCACGCAGCATCACGTGCCAGCAGGTAGCAGCCAAGGAAAGGATCACACATTATCTGCAAAAAGAGAGAGCATGGAATGGAAGTTCCTATGATGAACCTACAAGCCGAGGTGGGAAACTGATTGTAAAACCACAGGCGGAATGGAACCTCTGCTTACTTAGGGCTTGTCTCCGTATGAAAGCTGTTCTGGACTAAGGCTGGATGTGAATTTAAAGCAGAATAGCTATTCTGGAGTCATTCCATGTGCGGACACTCTTCTTACATGGTAGACCAAGCCCTACAGTGATGGGAGAACTCCAAAAGGTTGCGGAGATTGGATTCAGATAAACACCGAAAATATCTCAGCTGTGTGTAAAGGGATCTCTAGGGCCTGATTCCCTTAGTTACACACCTCTGACTCATTGTAAGCAGCAAAGAACTAATTTAACGTGGGAAAGATGGCTGGAAGGTTTAGAGTGTTAGTTTAGACTCAGCCCTTTAGACTCCCAAAAGGGCAGAGTTTATTGCCACCTACATGGCAAAGTTTTTTTTTTCCCCCCTTAACTAAGGAAGAAGGGGAAGGGGAAACTGAGGCAGTAGCAGGGCTTGAAGCCACAATGGTTCAGTCCCTGGTATTGTGCACAAGCCACAGTGTGAGATCTGCTTTCTTGAATGAACTGTCTATTGGATAACTGTAGCAAATGGATGAATTAAGACCCAGGCGTGTTTGTGACTGATTTGGCTGCATAGATATATGGAAATGTAACACAACACAGTTTGAGTTGGAGCTCTTTGTCTCTGTGTCTCTCTTTTTTTAAAGATTTGTGACAGTCAGCATTAACTTGCCCTGGAACCCTCTGAATCTGTCAGCATCCACCACAGGTCTCTGCATATACCTACCTTTACGCTCTGAGGTCCCTCCCCCAGCCCTGAATTCCCCCAAATTTATCGGGTGCGCTGTGCGCTCAGTGGTGCTGCTGCGGTCTGATGTGACAGTCAGCATGGCTCACCCTTGGCAAAGGGGTGGATTTTTCAAAGGATTCCTGATGCGGAGGCCTGTGCTTGCTTTCAGGGTGATTCAACAGGGCGGAGAGCATGGTACAGTGGGTAACCCTTGGATGGAATCTCATACGAACCACACCGGCGCTATCACCGGCATCATTTTAAAACTCAACCCCCCCATTACCCAGGGTGGAAATCCTTTCGCCTTAGTCAGCTGAACACCTTATTGAAAACACTGAGGCTGATGCCCAAGGGTGACTCAGCTGTACTCTCTCATCAGGTCCCAAGAGGCCAGATACTTAATAGGCGCCTAAGAGGGACCATTTATTTTGCAATTTAATGCTTCTAGCTGCGCTGTAAAGAATGGTAGGAAATAATCCACAGACATTAAAGCCAGAAGGGTCCATTATGATCATCCAGTCTGACTGACTGCATAATACGGCATGTAGACTTTTACCCAGTACTTATTTTATCCCATTCATGCCTTGTGGTTGAGCTGGAGCATGTCTTCGGTTCAGGTGGGTAACAAATGCCCAGTCTGAGGTTTAAGAAAGTGTTTAGTCATTGGCTGTCCTGGGGTGAGGTGGGAGTAGTTTGTTGCATATTTTAGAAAAAGGGGGAATGATTAAAACCAGCTAACTGATTGGCTCTCACGCTCTGCCCTGTGAACCATTAGTGGTCCAGAGAGCCATTCCTCGTGGCCTATAGGGAAAAGAGTTTGACATCGAAATGTGGGGGTGTGGGGGGTCTGCAGCTGCCACTCAAATACTGTCTACCAGAAGAGAGCCTTGAATGTTTTTGGGCTCTTCATTTCCTTCACTGATGGTTTTCCTTTCAAAGCATACGGTACAATCTCTGTATTCACTTTACATGTGACGCCCCCCCCCCCCATAAATATAAACTCAGGTCCCTCGACAAGAAAGCTGGCAACAGTAACTCTAACAGTTACTATGCTGGAGGAGGGAAGGGGGAATGACACCTTGAACCTCCTATCTAATTTCCCAAGCCACATAAATTAGCTAAGTGTCACTGCTTCTTATGGGAAATTTAATTTGGTTGCATTCCCAGGAGTGCCATGAGGCTTAATTAATTGTTTGTAAAGCACACAAAGATCTGGGGATGAAAGGTGACCACAGAAGTATTCTTGTGTCAGAGGTCTTTTTAAACTACACACGGCTAATAGCCACCTTGCTGTAGCAATCACGGTGAGCTCTGAAACCCAGCCTGTGGTCACAGCGAGCCGATGTGCGTGCATTTGAGATGCTATCATCAAAGACTGAGGATTAGAGGATAACTTATTATCACGTAGTGTTGGAACATTGACCTTTATGATTCAAACTTTTAAAATGCACGATCTGTGTCTCTGGAGTTACTCCTTCTTGCTGTTGGCTGTTGTGTGACACAAAGGACAATCAGACCATGCGCTGACAAGCAGCGATAGTCCATATTGCATGAGAAGCCTGATGAAGCAAGGTATCGAGGCACATGGCTATCTTTAAGCATATAAGTAGAATCAGTCACATCAACAGAGCTATTCAGAAGGTTGAAGTGAAGCATGTGTTTCAGAAGTATTTTGCTGAACTGGGGCCTAGGAATAGTATCCCAGAAAGAATAGTCACAGTGGTTCACAATAGTCTACGTTTATATCAACTGAAAGGACCAAGCATGTGACCATTAGCTCTCTGTAGCTGCCAAGTTGCTGGCATGGTGACTTGTTATACAGAAGGGTATAGACTGCTGAGAAAGTCACCTACTACAGGACAGGACCAACAAAGAAAGTAATAGAACACCACTAGCCCTCATCTTCAGCCCCCAGCTAAAACCTCTCCAGCACGTCATCAAGGATCTACAACCTATCCTGAAGGACGACCCATCACTCTCACAGATCTTGGGAGACAGGCCAGTCCTTGCTTACAGACAGCCCCCCAACCTGAAGCAAATACTTACCAGCAACCACACAACAAAAACACTAACCCAGGAACCTATCCTTGCAACAAAGCCCGTTGCCGACTGTGTCCACATATCTATTCAGGGGATACCATCATAGGGCCTAATAACATCAGCCACACTATCAGAGGCTCATTCACCTGCACATCTACCAATGTGAGATATGCCATCATGTGCCAGCAATGCCCTTCTGCCATGTACATTGGCCAAACTGGACAGTCTCTACGTAAAAGAATAAATGGACACAAATCAGACTTCAAGAATTATAACATTCAAAAACCAGTCGGAGAACACTTCAATCTCTCTGGTTACTCGATTACAGACCTAAAAGTTGCAATATTACAACCAAAAAACTTCAAAAACAGACTCCAATGAGAGACTGCTGAATTGGACTTAATTTGCAAACTGGACACAATTACATTAGGCTTGAGTAAAGACTGGGAGTGGATGTGTCATTCCACAAAGTAAAACTATTTCCCCTTGTTTATTTTTCCCTCCTACTGTTCCTCATACGTTCTTGTCAACTGCTGGAAATGGCCCACCTTGATTATCACTACAAAAGGTTTTTTTTCTCTCCTGCTGGTAATAGTTCACCTTAACTGATCACTCTCATTACAGTGTGTGTGGTAACACCCATTGTTTCATGTTCTCTGTGTATATAAAATCATCCTACTGTATTTTCCACTTCATGCATCCAATGAAGTGAGCTGTAGCCCCCAAAAGCTTATGCTCAAATCAATTTGTTAGTCTCTAAAGTGCCACAAGTCCTTCTGTTCTTTTGGCTAAATACCCTGATCCTCAAAGGTATTTAGATGCCTAACTCCCATTGATTTCAATAGGAGTTAGACACCAAGGTGTTTTTGAAAATCCCATTCAATGTCTGTCTACGTCTTTAGGCACCTAAATATCTATAAAAATCAGAACCTTAGGAGCTTAGGTCTCATTGACTTTCAATGATACTTAGGCTCCTAACTCCATAAATCCCTTTTGGAAACTGGGATTTAGGAGCTTTTGAAAATTTCCTCTTCAGGCAGCATCTCAGGATTGCTCTTTGGTTTATTAGATAGCTCATTCTGAACATGGATTTTCCACAACAGATCGGTAGAGCTCTGCCCAGCCTTCTCTGAAAGGTTCACCTAGCGTGAACCACAGCAAAATGGATTTGCAAATAGGTTTTAATTATGTTTGGCACTTGGGAGCACACTGCTGGCAGAGGAAATGTTGCCAAGAAAGTGACATGAGCAGCAATGCGGTTTCCAGCTTGCTGTGGTACCTGTTCAAAAACTGGGAGAAAAATAAGATTAATATTGAGACAGAATTTTAAGGACCTGATTTGCAATTACACAGTGGCATCTTCGCACCTCTCTGGCCGTGTAAAGGGCTCTTAGCCTGAGTATAAATTGTAATATATTCCTAAAAATATTGGCCTTAATAGTTAAAAAATTAAAGTGTTTGTGAACTTGGGTTCCTCCATTTGTGGGGTGCCCAACTTGAAACCCCTCAAAAAGTTTGAACTTTAGAAAATACTGAGCACTCATTGTTTGAAAATTGATACCTTAGCGTTCCCATTGGGGCTTTAATTGCACATTCACTTATGATCAATGTGTTTGAAAGTCAGGGATTTCTGGTCCCCAGCACACAAACTGTATAATTTTAAGGCAATAATCACCCACAGATTTCCTTTTGCCCTGGAGCCAATTTTTCTCAGGGTCGCTAGTATACTGGAATTGAGTCTATGTTGCAAAATCTTAAAAGGAAAAAAAATATCCCTTGATTTGATGTTATGGAGAATTTAAATGCACAAAGATCAGGACATTCAAAACATGGCATCTACAGCTAACATACTTAACCACTTAATATTGAGGCATAAATATATCAGTCTCATCATTATTTACCATTCTGCCAGTCTTTGTGTCATCCACAATTTTGTCTGCAGTGATTTTATATCCACTTCCTGATCAGTATTTCCTTTCTTGCCATTTCTTTCTCACTCTTTTAGCTGATTTTGACTTTTGGCTCTCATTCATCTAGTCCCCTGAGATAGCATTGCCATTGAATTCTATATTGACTTAGACAATGTGCTGATGCAAGTTTTCTTTACATTGCAATGTTAAGTCTCCGAAGTCATGACTACCAGCCGCAGCCTGTGGACTTAGGAGCATGTCTTGAAAGTACCATGCGTCTTTCTGTGAGGTTTCCTGATGATGATGATGATGATGATTTTTTTAAGGTCGCACTAAGAATTATTTCAGAGTAGCAGCCGTGTTAGACTGTATTTGCAAAAAGAACAGGAGGACTTGTGGCACCTTAGAGACTAACCAATTTATTTGAGCATAAGCTTTCGTGAGCTACAGCTCACTTCATCGGATGCATTCAGTGGAGTATTTTCTAAAAGTTACCTCTGACCTAATAAATAAATAATAGCCAGTGCCACTGACCATGCAGTGACTTAGCAGGAGCATCCTAGGCAGTGTACAGGTGGGTCAATTTCTGGTCCCACTCTCATTGTCCTTGAGCTAGCAGGGGGTTGGAGCTCTGTGGAGACAGCGCTCATTTGCTGGCATGCAGGGAATGTTTCACCCTGTATTATGGTGAATTCTCTGGCCAATATGGAGTAGTAGTAATGGGCTTCCAAGTGTATGATCCAGTCCTCAGCCAGAAGGCTGGTGGTTGCATCACAGTGTACATTCTGCCAAGCCAATTATTGGGGTCAAATCCAAATAATCTGTTTTGTTACCAAGTTTTTACTTCCAAGCAAACTCTTAGGATACTTGCAGTTTAATCACTGGGACTTGGTTCTGGCTCATGTAATTAACAGAGTGTGATTCATATACTTACTTCTGGTCCAAAGAACTGGCTGGTGAATTCACTCCTCATCCTTGGTAAAGATGCCTTGAGTGGCCAGGTTTCAGGTCTTGGTTGCTTGTTGTCTGCCTCTGCATCTCTCAGAATCTGCTCTACCTATGCAATTAAAGAGAAGGAGGAAATGAGATCAGCTATGTACAGGGACAGATTATCCATGGCCCTTGCTCACGTGCATGGAGCCTCCTCCCAATCTTGCAGGTCCTATCCAAGGGCAAAAGACAATCAGAATCCTGCAGGGGAGCAGAGGGAGGGCTCCTGTGATGTACAGGAGATCACACAAGATGACCTAGTAGTCCCTTTTGCCCTTTAAACTCTGAGTATGACTAACCATTTACTATCTGCATTCTGCACCCAGGTATGCAGGGGAATCATAAATGCCATCTGTCACTGGTTAGGCCAGTCGTGAGCTGAGACTTACAGTATTATGAGTAAGTCTTTGGGTGACATTCTGACCTGACTGAAGTCAATGGGAGTTTTGCCATTGATTTCAATGGGGTCAGGATTTCACCCTCTTAATTTTACCTTTACCTCATCCAACTCCCCCACCTTGTTGTCTGTTTCATCCGCCTGTCTACCTACAGATTTTGAGCTCTCTGGGGCAGAAACTGACTTGTTTGTATATTCCCTAACACAAGGGGGCCCTGATACTTGATTGGGGTTCCTTGGCACCACTGCAATATAAATAGGACATCATAGTAAAGACTGAATTTCCTGGCTCCTGTACTGGACAATGTAAAATGTGTTTCTAGGTTTCCTGGATAAAGAGTGCTAGACAACTGTATAGCTTTGTGGTTATAAGTGGCCGAAGCCAATGGTAAACGTGCCATGGATGTCAAAGGTGTAGGATTGTGCCCAGAATTATTACAAAACACCAGTGTATGTCTGTGCAAGTCACCTCTATTGCTCTGTCACATGTCATGCTCAAGAAACGCAGCTAACGTTCGATCAGTTGCTGGCTTGCAAAATGACCTGTGGTTGTGGTGCGGTTTTTTGTTGTTGTTTGTTTTGGGGTTTTTTTTAATTTGGAAGCGAAGAATCAAGTCCAAAGTGGCAAGCAATTAAGTGCTGCAATCCACAGCATGCGGCAGAGCTGTTGAGAAATAAAACAGAAAAGGAGAAGAGAAGTAAAGGGATTTCTAGTCGCGCTGGTGATTAATCACAGTTAGCTCACGTGATAAACTCAAAAAGATGAATTGCAGTTTTAATCGCACTGTTAAACAATAGAATACCAACTGAAATGTATTAAATATTTTAGATGTTTGTCTACATTTTAAAAAATGAATGAATGAATAAATGAAAGCCCTGTTTTCCGAACAGCTCTAGTTGTAATGAAATCATGGTCCATTATACCATGAAACCTGGGTTCTGTACACCATGAAAATATCACTAGAAGCTTTTTTCAAATGTCTTTTGCCATTCGAGGGGGGAAAAAAGGAGAAATGTATTTAAATACTCTGAGATTGTCATTTCTGGGCCTGCTGGTGGTCGGAGGCCTCTTACTTATAAATGATCTTGTTTCCAAGCTTGGCAATATAGAAACCCATTGAAAAGACAGTCTGTAACTGTTTGCATCATGCTGGAATATTGGCTTCTTCTGAAAAATAATATGGACATTGAGATGAAGTATTTGAATTTAAAACAGTGTTTTTCTTTTAGTTGTAAAACTAACATAAAAACAGGGTGGAAAATGGATCGTAGTCTCTGCCAAGACATGCGGTGGGGACTTATTGTATTTATTTAGATGACATATAAGGGCTAACTGTATAAACATAAGTCATTGTCCATCATTTAAGAGTGGTGAACAAGGTTAGAGGTTTGGTATACAGGGACGCTAGTCTATTTCGTACCATGGTAAACCACCATGAAAAATCCTTTTAACCTTTTTATTAAAGATTAAGAAAAGAAGGGAAAAACCGTTACGGTTTTTGAAATGTAAAGGGTTAAACACGGCTTTCATTTTAACAACATCCTTTGTTCCCTTTCCCTTTAGCTGGACAGAAGGAAACGCCCCCTGCTGGACAATCACTTAGCACAGGGGGCCTCAACCTTTTTCCAAGGGCCCCCCCAACATGCTATAAAAACTCCACGGCCCACCAGGGCCACAACATCTGTTTTTCTGCATATAAAAGCCAGGGCTGACGTTCGGGGGTAGCAAGCGGGACAATTGCCTGGGGCCCCGTGCCACAGGGGTCATGGCAAAGCTAAATTGCTCAGGTTTCGGCTTCAACCCAGCAAGTCTAACACTGGCCCTGCTTGATGGCCCCCTTGAAACCTGCTCACAGCCCCCCCGTGCAGGGGACCCCTGGTTGAGAACCACTGACTTAGCGGACAATAACTGTCCTTATAGTGAAAAGAGAAGTTAGCTGAAATGAGCAGGAGCTGCTGCTGTTAAAATCCAATCCTGTTTCATCCCAGGTGGAGTTTGGGATTCAGCTGGAACTGGTAGGGGTGACGTCATCTGGATTCTTCTCTCTGCACCTGGTCAGGACATCTCTAAGGATTGGGACAACGAAGGTTTGGGGTCCCAGGAAACGGTGGGGGTAGCAGCCATGATGGTGAAACTTGCTCCAGTAGCTCCTCTTTCTCCCTAAAGGGAGTGATGGGTGGATTAGCCCATCCCCTTATTATTTTGTCCACCAATTAAGCCTAATTTTCAACACACCAATTTTGGCTCATTAATTTTCGATCCCATGTTGTTCTTGTTTACCAGGCATGATTCTAAGACAGTCCTTGTTATATCAGGAGGTCTTTTTATCTGGACTAATTCAGTATTTGCCTCCCTTTCATACCTTTTCCCATCAGCATTTATCACTTTCATATATTATTTTACAGTTGAGCTCACAGGGTAGATTTGTAAATCCAATTACTACAATAGACTGCTGTCTGTCCCTAATTTATATTGTTCCTCAAGACGATGGCCATCACCAGCAGCACATTCAGAAATGTCAATCATAGTACGATCCTTAAGCCTAAATTTTCAAAATTGGGTGCCCAAAGTTAGGCTGTTAAATAGTGATTCAGCTAAGCATTAAAGCCCAGGATTAAATCCCTACCTATTCAGCAAAGCCCTTAAATGTATGCTAAACTTTATGTGCTTAAATCCAATTAAATTAATGGGACTTAAACAAGTGCTGAATAGGATATGTGATACAGCAAGGCCAGGGAGCAGTGGGAGAGGGGAGATATATATGCCCTAGGCTAATTAAGGCGTGGTTTCCTATAGACTAGGGAAGGTTACTACAGGTTAATTGGAGCACCTGTAGTCAATTAAGGCTCTGTCAGGAACCTAATAAACCTCCCCTGCTTCAGGCAGACAGGGTGGAGTGAGGAAGGAGAGAGGACTGGAGCTTGGAGGTGTGTTGCTGACAAGTTAAAGACCAGAGGAAGGGAGACCCTGCCCCAGCGTCAAGGATGTAGGGTAACCCTACCTAAGGGGGCAGAAGGTAAAAAAAACCCGCTGGGGCTCAGAGTGAGAAACAAACCCAGACCCCTTCCCTTCTCTACAAGCTTCCTAGGCTACTAGTGGGGCATGGGGTGGTGTCTTAGCCCTTCCGCCAAGAAAAGCATGCCGGAAGGGCTAGGACACCACCCCACCATACCGTTTTGTCACAGATAGAATTGGGGAATGGATACCTGAGTCATACTTAAGGCACCTAAATAAAAGTGGCCTGATTTTTCTCAAGTTCCCATTGACTTTGCTGGATGTGGTAGCAGGCTTATTATTTCTGAAACATTATTATTGATTGATTGTATTCCTGTAGTGCCCAGGGGCCTTGTTAGGGAGCAGGACCCCCCTGTGCTAAACATTGTACAAACACATTGGGCCGCTTTTATTTGAGGTTGTTATTTAGATGACAAACTTTTGGCCTTAATTTTCAAACACCTTTCACAATACCTGTTGACGAGAGCTTCTTATGTGTACAACTTTTCAAATGTTGGGCTGAGCAAAATGAGCCCTGTTTCTCTTTAATGCAGGTATCCAGCTCTTCAGAAAGAGCGCTTCTAATCTACATTTTTAAGAGCGTTGTAGATGGGTGTTCCGGATCAGTACAGTTAAACTATGTCTGCCATGGACTATGGCATCTAGTGAAAGAAAGAATCTCCAACTAGCCATATTGTTGTTCTCCTGTAAATTAATGCAGTTTGTTTGCTTATCAAGAATCTGGATCCACTGCCGTGTGGCTTGATTGATTCCTTTGTTGAAAATATTTGCTCCTGCAGAACGTTTAAGCTGTCTCATTGCTAGATAGCACTGGCAGCTCTCCTGGATGAGAGACCGAAGTTTGGCAGGAGAGTAGTTCAAAATGTGGAGCAATACCTTTTATAAAGATATAATTGAATAAAATAATACTAGACATTGATAATACTTTGCTAAGTTCTTACATTTGTGTGGCACTTGTGGTTACCTGGTTGTCATTTGGCTTGTGCAATGCTCTATAAGTGAGGGGGGAAGTTCTCTTTATTGTCTCTAGATTTGATTCAGTGGTGTTGGTTTTTTTTTTTTTTCATTTGCTTATGTTCTGCTCTTTAGTTACTTCTCTGTGAGCTACAAAGAGTCCTGAGCATCCCCACCCAGCAGCCTGATCATATTGTTATTTGCTTGTCTCTTTGCTCTGACTGCTGTTGAGCATCAGAATTTGGCCAACCCTGAAGAAGTGAATCGTTCTCACACAACCATGGAGAAGTTCAGCGTTGAATACAGATTGCACCCCCTATACAGCCGCTGCTGGCTCTAGGCTACGCAAGGTGTGATCTTTGGATGTTTCAGGCTAGCCAAGCCCTCACACCCTATCCCCTGAAATGAACGAGGGGTGGAGAGCTGCCACAGCCAGCCTGAGAAGCTGCTTCAGTCCCAGAGCTGGCATGTGTTCAGCATAGGCCTGTGCAACTGACACACCATTCCCAGAACACCAATCGCTTCCCTGCCCATATGGTATGGCAAGGTGAGGTGTGCCATGCAGGCAATAGGCCTTAGTGAGGCAAGAACAGCTGACGAAGATGTGATTCCCAGCTCTCCTGGAGGCTTCCAGACTGATGCTTTGGGACTAAAGTTGGTTTTTGCAAATTGTTTTGACCAAACCCCATTTTTGAAAATTTTCAAAGGTAAATGTTTTGCTTCTCTCCTCCACAAAAATTTGAAACGAATTTTAAAAGGAGACCTTAAAATGTTTGTTTTGAAATTGTGGAAAATGCTTTCTCTGTGTTTTTACCCACCCCAGCCACTGGAAAAACAAAACATTTAGTTTTCATATTAAAAACTGAAAATCCCCATTCTTTTTGTGATGGGGACCTTTCCCCCTGGATTATTATTTTGTGGCTGGTTCTCTTCCTGTGTGAGCTTGGTCAAGTCATTTAATTGCTCTGTGCCTCACTTTTCTAAGTGGAACAGGGATATTAGTACTGCCCTACCTCACAGGGGGGTTCTGAGGATGAATTCAGTGGTGGGCTGGGGTGCTCAGATACTAGGGTGGTGATGGTCTTATAAGTAGCATTGCTCTCTGTGTAGCTGAAGATCATCCTTGACCTTCAGAAGTGATCCCGCAATAAATCACTGCCATATTTGTGACAACAATGTCAAATGGAGGAAGAATTTTCACCCATCAAACCTGCTATGACCAGATACCCTGGTGAGGGGGGGCCCTATGAGAACCTAGACTGACCTTACGCTCACACACAGCACCTCATCTCTAGAGGTAAAGGCCACAGACGAGTCTACCACAAGTCAGCTCTAGGGATGAAGCAGAAAGTTTATATAGGAGGCATGATCCTTTATCAGTGCTCGCATCTCCAGGCAGAGCAAAGAGATAATGTTACTTTGAAACGGAAACCATATTAGTCAGCCTCACTGCCCTTTCTCTAAAAAGAAAAGGAGTAGATGTGCAGGTGAACGAGCCTCTGATAGTGTGGCTGATGTGATTAGGCCCTATGATGGTGTCCTCTGAATAGATATATGGGCACAGTTGGCAACGGGCTTTGTTGCAAGGATAGGTTCCTGGGTTAGTGGTTCTGTTGTGTGGTTGCTGGTGAGTATTTGCTTCAGGTTGGGGGGCTGTCTGTAGGCAAGGACTGGCCTGTCTCCCAAGATTTGTGAGAGTGATGGGTCGTCCTTCAGGATAGATTTGTAGATTCTTGATAATGCGTTGGAGAGGTTTTAGTTAGGGGCTGAAGGTGACAGCTAGTGGCATTCTGTTATACAATGTGTATGATAAACACCCATTTTTTCATGGTCTGTGTGTATATAAATCTCCTCACTGTATTTTCCACTTTATGCATCTGATGAAGTGAGCTGTAGCTCATGAAAGCTTATGCTCAAATAAATTGGTTAGTCTCTAAGGTGCCACAAGTCCTCCTTTTCTTTTTGCGAATACAGACTAACACGGCTGCTACTCTGAAACCTGCCCTTTCTCTGTAGGTACCAGAAGGGACCAGCTGCAGCTGTGACCTCCTATACATCTGAAAACACCTGGGACTAGGCCAATCGTCTTTCACCAGCACATTCAATCTGGTCCCAGAAGTAGCATGATACAGCATGATCTGTATTCAACACTGAATATACCTTACCCTAGCTTGGCAACTGCAAGAGCTTGTGGTGTAGCTGTGCCTACAAAGTCCTGACAAACCAGGATGATGCAATGTGCTACCTTCGCTTTCTGACATGCACAACTGCGAGGAAATTCTGGGCCTGCTTTTTAAATAATGATTTTTGGGTACCTCTGAGCCCCCCAAAACAGAGACCCCTCTAAAGGGACGAGCATCCCCGCCCTCAAACTCTGGCTTTGTTCAGGTTTCTCAAGCTGGGCTCCCACAAAATGACACATCCATGCGCACAATTGCTAGTTGGTTGGTTTTTTTTTTTTTTTTTAAATCTAGGCCCCGGTGTGGAGTTGACATCCGGTGCAGGATCAGTTGCTAGGCTCCAAACAACATGTGACACCACGCACCAAGTGACTGCCACGTGAATTAGACCTATGGGTACAGCAGTCGGCTCATGTCTCCTTCCAAGTCACGTGAGGGGAGAACTGCAGGACTGAACATGATGCTGTGACCCAAGCCTGCCTGACCACCCATGGCACTATGCTGTAATAAGCACTTAGTCACCACTGAGGGTGAATATTATCATACCTCTGAGCTCACAGGCTCATATGCCTACACACAGGAGCAAAGTGCACCTGGCCATGGCACAGAGCCGGCTGCCAGCGTTCATGCGTGTACACTGAAGGGGGCCTATGCAAAGCCTCCGTAGCAATTGTATCACCATGCTGCCTTCATGATGCGATGTACATCCCATGTAGCCGTACCCCGAAGCCATTGGTCAGCAACAACAAACCCACATGCCCTGAAAGTGCCGATGGGCTGTTGGTGGCAAAAACAAAACCACACAATAGGCTGTCACCTGATTTTGCCACGCATGCCACAAGCATGACAGTGGCATGGAGTTTCCTTTAGCTGATGGAGTGCAGACAGACAATAGAGCGGCTTCCTATCTGTCTGTGCATCACACCACACTGGAGAAGTGTGTGTGCTACACCACACAGGCAAGGCCATAAGTTACCTGGAGGCTACTGGACTCACAACTTGGAACATTTGCCCTGGACAGGCTGGATTCACCAGTCAGTCAGGAACTTGGTTGGGAGCTACGTGAGGCTACACAACAGCCCTTGATGGTCACCACATGTCCTCCAGAGGTAACCTCAGTACCAATGGATGGCTTCTCGAAGCACGTTCCTTCTGTCCATTAACCGCATCGCTGGGTTTCCTGTCCAGTCCTGCCACGTGCCACGCATTGCTGACAAATAACATGTGCACACTTTAGAATAAGCAGGAAGCAAGCCCTCCACTTTAAACCTGCATTAGTCTATCTGGAAGGCTAGCTGTGTGGTCGAACAGGGTCTGTTTTTGTGACCACGGCTCCTGGCCCCCAAAGAGATGTGACTCCCAGGATCACGTAGTCAGTATAATAACAACCAGGAGTCCTTGTGGCACCTTAGAGACTAACAAATTTATTTGGGCATAAGCTTTCGTGGGCTAGAACCACTTCATTGGAGGCATGGAGTAGTAAATGCACAGCACATGAAAAGATGGGAGTTGCCATATCAAGTGGGAGGTCAGTGCTAATGAGACCATTCAATTAACAGTAGGATACCAAGGGAGGGAAAAAAAATGACTTTTGTAGTGGTAATGAGAGTGGCCCATTTCAAACAGTTGACAAGGTGAGAGTAACAGTAGGGGGAAATTAGTATGGGCGAAATTAGGTTTTGTAATGAACCATCCACTCCAAGCCTTTATTCAGGCCTAATTTGATGGTGTCCAGTTTGCAAATTAATTCCAGTTCTGTAGTTTCTCGTTGGAGTCTGGTTTTGAAGTTTTTTGTTGAAGAATTGCCACTTTTAGGTCTGTTGAGTGACCAGGGAGGTTGAAGTGTTCTCCTACTGTTTTTTTGACTGTTATAATTCCTGAAGTCAGATTTGTGTCCATTTAGTCTTTTGCATAGAGACAGTCTGGTTTGGTCAATGTACATGGCAGAGGGGCATTGCTGGCACATGATGGCATATATCACATTGGTAGATGTGCAGGTGAATGAGCCCCTGATGGTGTGGCTGGTGTGGTTAGGTCCTATGATGGTGTCCCTTGAATAGATATGCACACAGAGTTGGCACCGGGGTTTGTTGTGTGGTGTGTAGTTGCTGGTGAGTATTTGCTTCAGGTTTGGGGGGAGGGGCTGTCTGTAAGCGAGGACTGGCCTGTCTCCCAAGGTATGTGAGAGTGATGGGTCGTCCTTCAGGATAGGTTGTAGATCCTTGATGATGCGCTGGAGAGGTTTTAGTTGGGAGCTGTACGTGACGGCTGGTGGTGTTCTGTTACTTTCTTTGTTGGGCCTGTCCTGTAGTAGGTGACTTCAGACTCGTGAAACTGCAAAGCTGGAATTAATTTGCAAACTGGACACCATCAAATTAGGCTTGAATAAAGACTGGGAGTGGATGGGTCATTACAAAACCTAAATCTCCCTACTGTTAGTCACACCTTCTTGTCAACTGTTTGAAATGGACCACTCTCATTACCACTACAAAAGTGATTTTTTTCCCCCCTCCCTTGGTATCCTACTGTTAATTGAATGGTCTCATTAGCACTGACCTCCCACTTGATATGGCAACTCCCATTTATTCATGTGCTGTGTATTTATACCTGCTACTGTGTTTTCCACTCCATGCATCTGATGAAGTGGGTTCTAGCCCACAAAAGCTTATGCCCAAATAAATTTGTTAGTCTCTAAGGTGCCACAAGGACTCCTCGTTGTTTTTGCTGATATAGACTAACATGGTTACCACTCTGAAACCAATATAATAACGTTACCCACATCAGGTCACCTCCCTTGTCATCTCAGCTGGCTCTTGCCAGACACTGGGATACTGATTCACACCAGGAAAGCTGCTGCTTGCTAATGGAGAGGACCAGGAGCACACCTGTAGGATGCCATTTGTGACTCTCTGGACATGCAGCACTCGGGACACAATTTTTGTCCTATGGGCACGTATAGGACCAGGACTGACTTTGTTGCCTAATCTAATTCAGGTGCAGGGATGGGTGAACTGGTTCAGAGGTTGGCAAAAAATAAGCCCCATCCTGCCAAACATTCACCTTTTGAGGTTCTGAAATATTTCCCATCTCTTTCTCTGGTGCTATTTAGAAATGTCCATTTTGCCAGAGTTGGCCCCTATAAAGATCTGGAAGCACTAGCTAGCTGTTTGGCCTCTCTGCCAAATGAAGTCTCCAACTAGGAATGGGCAAGATAGATCCTATTTGAGGGGCAGGGTTAGTGAAGGAAACCAAGGGGTGAGGTTGCTTGGAAGTGGTGGCTGCAATCATTCAGGGGGCTTCAGTGGAGTTTTGCATAAGCATCCTACTTTGTGGATGTTTCTCTGAAAGTGTTATTTACTCCTTCTCATAACATAAGAACTAGGGGCCACTGAATGAAATTAATAGGCAGCAGGTTTAAAACAAACACAAGGAAGTATTTTTTTCACACAATGCACCATCAGCCTGTGGAACTCCTTGCCAGAGGATGTTGTGAAGGCCAAGACATAACAGGGTTCCAAAAAAACTAGATAAGTTCACAGAGGATTGGTCCATCAATGGCTATTAGCCAGGATGGTCAGGAACTGAACTCTATAATTGCCCTATTGCTCTATAATTGTTCTGTTCATTCCCTATGAAGCATCTAGCCCTGACCACTATCGGAAGACAAGATCCTGGGCTAGATGGATCACTGGCCTAACCCAGTGCGGTTAACCAAAGAACGGCCAATCTTCAACTCTGAACTGTGCCCATCCCTAACGAACCTGCTCCAGTTCTGCCCATGCAATCATGATTCATTGTCGTTTTATGCTTACTCATACATTTATTGCCGGGGTAACTCTTCATTAGAATAATGACTCATTCTTTTCCCACCCACCCGGATGCATACCTGGGATGCTACTGCCTTCTGTTATTCATATATTGGCTTTCGTGCTTGCCCCCATTTTTCTTTTCTTTACAGTACCTTGATATCCAAACCCAGCTACTCTAGAAAAGCTCACTAAACAATCACAACAATGGTTTCCACTGGGTGTGTTCCATAAGGGTCACTAGGGCTGTGGTTTATGGCACTTTCCCCGCACACTGTGATGAAATTGTTCTGATTTTTTACTTTTCCTTTTCCTTTATCTTACATGTCATTAGGTAGCAGCGGCTAGAGAATTTGAAGGGGAAAATGGGGAATCTGGTATATTTTTGTGCTGTCTGGTTATTTATTTAGTAGTGTTTAGGTTTTAGGGGGGTTTTAAAATGTACTTTTAAATATTTGTCCAAGATCCCTAGACTGTTTGGATAGCTTTTATTATTATTATTATTTATTATTGTTGTAAATGGAGTGTATGGCTAAAACTCCCAGCTACTATGGGCCAGATTCTGATCCCTTTACTCATGCTGAGATGATAGATGGTGGCACAGTAGATGAACTGCTTTAATCTTGCAGCCAGTGGTGTGCAGGTCACCAATGGGAATCGGACTGCAAGGTGATTCGAAGAATTAGCTTGATTCCGTTCTACTGTACCTGGATTCCCATGGCCTACTCACCGAGTAACAGCTCTACCCAATATGAGTAAGGCTATGATTTCCCTCTAGGGCTATAACATGCCCCTCTTCTACAGTGAGTGGAAGGGAGCAGAACCCAGCTGATCCAAGTTAGGGGTGGGTGGAAGTAGGTAGCAGGAACTCTTTGGTACGGCCTTCCCTCCCATGCTGAGCCCACAGAAGCTCCATGGGCCAGAGCACCAGCCACCGTCTGGGCCTTGCCTCTCTCCAGCCAAGCGGATAACTCTGAGAGATAACGCTGCTCCATGCTGCATTAGCTCTCACGCCCGCCTGCAGCCGCTCAGCGAGGGAGGTGCGTGCGCAGGTCTGGTGTGGAAATGGCGGTTGCCACAGGGGTCCCTGGAGCTCCGGGTCAGCCATCGCCGCAGGGGGGTTCACGCTCTCTGTGGGGAAGCGGCTTCCCTCCCCCCACAGAGCCCCAGGACCTGCAGGATGTGTAGGCCTCCCCACTCCAAACGCTTCCCTCCTGAGTGGGAGAAGCAGGATGGATAGCTTAGAAATGCAGTAACTGCCTCTCAGACTCCCGTTCCCAGCTTGTCTGTAAGTGGCAGTGTGCTAAGCAGTGCAGAGCTAGACCTCCACAAAAGCATCAACTAGACATTCATTAGGTCACCTGGCGTTGCCAACTCTTATAAGTTTTGCAATATTTGGCATGGTTCTTAAATCCCCAGCTTTCATTTTAGAATAGCACATTTTAAGCACTTATGGCTGCGGAGAAAAGCTCGTGAATGTGACCCGAGTGGACCCAAAGAGCTCAGAAGGCAAATAAAAAGTGGGTTTGTTTTGTTTTGTGTTTTGTTTTTAAAATCATGATTTTTGGGGCAGTGACTCTCCATTTTTAAAGGCTTGGTATTGATGAGCCTGAATCACCTGGCAGGTAGCTTTAGATACTTGCTATTGTGAGTGGTGTAGACAGGGCTCAGTGGTGCAATAGACCCCCTGTATTAGCCTTGTAGCTCAGGGCATTGGGGTCCCTGGTGGGAATCCAACAGCCTGATGACGGGAAGTGTTCTACTGACTTTCTACCCGGATAACGCTGCAGTCACCAGGCTAAGGGTTTGAACCCGATGGCTCGCTGCTTCAGAATGAGGGCCGACCCTTCCCCCTCCCCACCCACCTGCCGCCCTTCTTTAAAGCCCTGGTGAATAATCAGTTCAATGACTGGTGTGACTATTAAAACTTTTATATTTTAAATGAGCGGAAAAGTCACTGAGCAATTTTAGGCCGCAGTCCAGCAAAGCACTTAAGCTCATGCCTAGCTGTAAGCATTTGCCTAAATATGCTTGGCCCCCTTGCTCTGTGGGCAGGACGTAATCTGCAGGAGCACTTTATCCCAGTACGGCTTACTCCCCCCTCTGTCCCATTGTAGCTGCACAGACCAGTGTGCTGGGGGCAGAGACATTCTGCAGCCCTACCCACCCATTCCTGGCTGACTTCTGCAGGAGGAGTAGCAGTAGCCCGGTAGTAGCTGCTCCCTCTGCATTGAGACCCATTATGCAGAGGAACAAAAGGGCCCTTTACACCCCGGTACTCCCCTACACAGACTCGTAATGGGACTACTCCCGCAGTAAGGCGCAGCACGTATAAGGGTAGCTTTTTGGATCTGCTGGTTACTCAAGCTCTTTCAGTGCTCACCCCCCTGACTGTTCCATCACAAACGCTCCTCACCTGGTTTCTATCCATCAGCAGCATTTTCCACAGATTGCTCTGTTTATCTTAGAGGCTTGTGCTGGTGCCTAGAACACACACAGTATCCCAGGCAAACACCTCATATCCAGCAGGAAAAGGTTCCTTCCCCACCTAGTCAAACAAGCCACGATATAATATTTACCCACACCTAGTGAGGAAATTAAACCTCTTTTTATTAGAGAGGTGGTTATTGGCATGTGCTCTGTTTCCCCATGATAACCTGTGCCTGTAGCAACTTGCTTCTGAGAACAATGCCTTGAATCATGCTCTGGTTGTGTTTATGTTGAAAATCTTAACATGTTTGCTAAATCTTTTGGCAGTGTTTTACTTTTCGTACCCTTAAAGTTCTATAACTCACACTCTCTCTCTCTCTCATGGACTTGAGGCAGAAATTACTTAAAGTTCTCTGGCCTGTGTTATACAGGAGGTCAGACTAGGTCTTCATAAGTTCCCCTTTGGCCTTAAACATCTACCTATTTATATGAAGCACTTGCTGTATGCAGAAACTATTGAACTGCGGATCACTCCCTTCACTCTAAATCTTTGATTCTACCAGTTTAGTTTAGTTGGGTTCCCAAATATTAATGAGAGAGCTGGTAAGAAAATGGAGAGTGTGTGTGTGGTTTTTTTTTTTTTTCTCCCTCCCAACAAATTTTTGATGAAAGCATTTATTTTTTTATTTTTGTCAGTGTTCAGTGAACAATTTTAACTTAATCCCCATGTCCCACCCAAACTACTCACCCCCCCCCCCCCAGTATTTTAGCTACTGCAAACCAAAAGTTTTCAGTCCAAACCTGATGAAAGTAAACAACAAAATTGGCCCACTTTTTTTCAGGTTTCAGCCAAAACATTTTGATTTTCATTTCTTCAGTTTTCTGATGCAAAAATAAAAAAAAATTACGAAGAAAGCAGATACTTTCTGTGAAACTGTTCATTGAGTTGAACATAGGAAAAAACAGTGAAGGAAAATTTATTGTTGACTAACAGTTTCATGTTCATTATTTGAAACCAATCAATGGGTATTTCATACAAAAACTTTTCACTCTGTGACTTGCTCAAGCAACATGCTTTCCACCTGGGTTCAGTTCTGATTATTTGTTATTACTGTTGTGCATCACACTGAGCCGTGCTCCCAGTGCTGGTAGCTATTCCCCTCATGGAGGTGGCTTTTTTAGAGCGCTGGGAGTTGTGGCAGCAGTTTAACCTTGCTACTGAAGACGTGTCCTTAGCTTCAGGTCAGGCTTTGTCAGGCTGCCCTTTGCCTTGGGTGGTGGCTTCTGTTGTCTCCACCTATCTTGCTACATTAAGGGGCTTCTGAAGTGTGCCCATAATACCTCCCAGATCACAATGCACCCTCAAGACCATACTCATCTTGCCCTAAGAAGGTATTGCTATGGGCACCCACACTCCATATCCTCTTAAGGAGAGAACTTTTCAAATGCTCATGTCAGCTCTGCATATTTGTGCTAATTTCCACCCAGCCCTTTCTACAACTGAATTTAGATAAGATTTTTCCTGTTGGCTTTCAAGTGCCAGGTGTGCCGAAATATTGCGGGAGTGGCTGTGATCATGAGACTTTTCCCCAGCCCAGTCTTGCCGACTCTGAAGGTCTACTTGGCTTGGATGAATCAGACATGAACTCTGCACCTGTTGAGGTTCCCCATCATTCCACTGAATGTTGCTATTTTTAAAACTCTGGGACTGTCTACCTGTGGGAGGATGCCCCTGGCTTCACAGCGATGTGTTCCCCTCATTGAAACTATAACTTATCTTTTGATATATGGAAAGGAAGCCAGGTGTCTCTTGATACGTGCAACAAGGGATAATACCAACCTCGGTGCATGCAACAATGGTAATTTTAGCGAGGTAGCAAGGCCTCCAGCAAGGTGATTATGTCACAAATGACCTTCAATTGTTTCAGCTGAAAACTGCAGTGTTGCCAACACTCTCATGCCTTAATTGCAAGTCAGGTGATTTTTGGCCCCTGCTGGAGCCAGTGTGATGAGGTGAGACGCTCCAGCCCTGCCAAGGAGAAACCCCTTTTTGATTCTTCATCCCCATTTCCCTGCCTCCCTGAAGAATAGCCAATCAGAGCTGTAAGAGGCAGGCTAAGGTCTTCCCCCCCCCCCACCTGGAGCCAAATGAGTTTTTTGTGTGTGTGTGGGGGGGGGGGGGCGCAGGGGAATCGCAATGAGTGGAACTGGAGTCAGAGAGCACACTGTCTGCTGGAAGGACTGTTACTGAGGGGACACCAGGAACACGGGGAGTTAGGCCGGAAGCAATTCGGCCACATGGACAGAACTGTGCACAAGGTTTAATAAAACTCCGCTCGTTCAACTTAACCTGCATTCAGCATCTCTCTCTGCTAACTAAACACGGTGGCTGCATCTGAGTGTGTGTTCTCTGCAGTGCAGCAGCTGGCAGATTGAGCCATGGAACTTGGTCTGAAGCCCTCTAGAGCCCTGGATTTTGCAGACCTAGCCCAGTGATGGGACCCATGGAAGGAGGCGTTCCAGCTGTAGACAGGCCTGGCCATGCAGGAGGATGAAAACAGCAGGATAGTAAAACTGTTACTTTACCTTATTGGGGAACAAGGCAGAGTGGTCTGCAGCACGCTGAAGCTCACCAATGCCCGAAGCCTCATAGCAGTGGGGACCTATTGCTCCTCAAAGCCGTATGACGCTTGTGGAGTGACGCAAGGTTTTACAACAGAGACCAATTTGAAGGGGAGGGGATAGATCTCTACTACCTTACTGCCTTACACACACAGTGGCTGCTCTATGCCAGTGCTACTCAAAGTGGTGGTCCGTGGAGCCCTGCCGGTCCGCGAGCCATCGGCTGCGAGTCTGCGTGCACATTGGGGAAAAAAAAAATGCCGGTCCCCCACATCAGATAGCTTGAGAAGAATTGCTCTATGCTATTTCGGAGACTGATTCCCTAATCTGGGAGAGGATAGTCTGCAGCGCTTGGGATCACCACCTGCGGGAGGAGCTGCTCTGGGAAAGTGATCTCACATTAGACAGATGCTTAGACATGGAGCATGCACCAGAAGCCTCAAGAGAGGATGAAAGCCCTGGGAGGCACTACACCCCCAGAAGCACATGCAGTGAGATGACGACAAAGGAGAGCAAGTGGCCAGGGTTCCATACCCATCGTGAGACGGATTTACTGTGGGAGACAGCATGAGCGGGTAAAGGAGAACTGCTCTGCACTAGGACAGCGTTTGGAAGGAATGTGGCAAGGTGGAACAGTGGAGCAGTGTGTGCTAGACCAGAAGACGGTCTCAGAAAGATGGAGATAGACATGCACCAAAGGTGGATGGCACAGAAGAGTAGTAATGACATCATCACTAGCACCTTGAGTCCGACAGCATATTGCATTCAGACTGTCGGGACAGGGAAGCGATAAAACCAACCTCTGTGCCTGCAGTAATGGTAATACGGAAACGCCCTGTGTGATTTTTAGCTGGGTGGCGGGGCCTCCTGCAGTGTGATTCCTCAGGGAGAATTGGAGTTGAACATGCCCATTACAAAGAGCAGGTGCCAGCTAATAAAGTACAATGAGAGCATATTGTTGTCGAAAGGAAAATGTGACCTTGTAGTAACGAACCTGAGAAATAGAGTACCGACAGAAGTGTGTGGCGGATGGTAACAATACAACCATACAAGCCATGGAGCTGATCAGGGTGCAGCATCAGAATGTTATAACTGCACGGCAAGAAGTTAAAGAGGGAATCCCGGGGCAGAGGAGACAAAAAGCACATGGGGATGTTTTCAAAGGCGACGGGTGCCTTGAAGGAAAGCTGCGACTGGAAGTAGGCACCACAGTGGAATCTGTGTGTTTACCATAAAGGAAAATTCCAGAAGCACTACATAATCCAGTATACAAGGAGCAAAAAAGTCTGCAAAGCCTGGGTATCCTAGTACCTACAGAGGCCAGGACAATCTGGGCAAGCAAATATGGTGGTGGTAAAGAAGCCATCTGGCAAATTACGCGTCAGCATAGACCCAAAGCCACTGAACTGGGTATTTGAAAAGATGTTACTATCCACTGCCAACAATTGATGACGACATCTTAGAATTCTAGAATATTAGGGTTGGAAGAGACCTCAGGAGGTCATCTAGTCCAACCCCCTGCTCAAAGCAGGACCAATCCCCAACTAAATCAGAACTTTCCAAAGCCAGAATCTTTATGGTTTGTGATTTGAGGAATGGGTTTTGGCACGAAAGCCTGGATCAAGAGTCCAGCATACTGACACTTGCAATATCATTTGGTCCCTACAGAAGGCTGCATGTGCCGATGGGCATAAGCCCAGCACCAGAGGTCTTCCACAGAAGACTCACCTTGCTGTAAGTGTTACCAATAACCGGAGGGCACCCTTGTTGACTCACATGGCTATCTGTTTAGAAGCCTGGCTGAGGTGACCAAACTCATTTCCTAAAGGCCACCAGGTGGTAACTGATAACAGCTTTTAGTTTCTACCAAGCTGAATTTGAGCCACTGACCTAGAGGAGAACGGAAGAACCACCATTACCCATATGCCAAACTATCCGCCTTCCCTTAGCAACCAGTCTTCAGCTTTGGAACTTCTCCTATGTCTCTGCCGAGCATTGTGTATGGTCTCCCTCTCTCTTTACGGGTACACTTAAATAGTGTTAACCAAACATGGAATTCCAAGCATATTTGTGCTCCTGCCTGCAAAGCAGAGAGACATTTGCATTGTACGTCTGCAGTCACAATAACTGAATGGAGTGTCTCAAGTGAAGCCTTTCAGCTACTGGCGTGAAACGCAGTTTGGCACTGAGTGGCTGGCAGTTTGAAAGAATGTGCAGGGACCTAAAGGGAGCTTCTTTCATGCCTTTCTGAAGCTATAATCCTCTCGTTCAAATATGTGGCGCACTGAACGAATGAGTAGCCAAGTATGTATCGCATAGAAATCATCTCCCAAGCCCATTAACTGTTTCAAAGAGCAAACAAACAACCAATCTTCCTGCCTAGCAATTAAAAAGTCCATTAAAGAGAAGGCAAAGAAATTTGCCCCAAGCCGGTCTGAGATCAAAAGCAGATTAATAGATTTTTAAGGCCATGATCAAGAAGACATGTATTGTTTTAGTCATAAGCATCATAAGATTTTAAAACATCATAATCCTACAGATGTGGCCAGTTGGTGATTCAAAGGCTGTCCCGGATATGAATGCTTCTATTGATGTCCCATCGCTACAGGCTGTGATATTGTTAGATATTATAAGCTCAACAGTGTGGTACATGAGAAAAGGCCTCCAAAGGGCAGTACCTGAAGTGCCAATGGGTCAGCAGGACTCACTGTATTTTCACTGTGATTGCCCGAGTCACAAGAGGCTCTGCAGAGCAAGAATTATTTGCCAAAATGATTGAGCTGCCCTTAGAGACATTTGTGATCTGCTTTGTGAACACTTTGCAAACAGAAAGAGGAGCAATGTATCGAATGAACTCACTCCTTAGCAGAGGTGCTTGGCTGAAATTTTGTAAATTGGAAAAAACCTGAGGAAAGTTAAGTTGAGACTTGCTCCCTGCCAGCTCTGATTATCCCGTTTAGAAGTGGGGAAGAGAGAGGTGAAGGGATCTGCCTAGGGGAGACCATAGCAGAGCTGGGATTAGAAATCGGGATGGCACGAGTTCCATCCACTAGACAGTCTCTCTCTCTCTCTCTCTCTTTGCTATGATGATAAGAAGGAAGGTTGCACTCCATGCTCGTCCCTCAAGAATGAGCTGTTTATAGGGCAGGTGCAGAGGAAGAAAAGGGTGGGGGGGGGAAGGACAAAGCAGGAAGAAATGAACGGGGACACTTGCCTCTGACATCACAGTTCCACCAACCTCTGGATTTTGGTCCCAGCTAGCATGTTTTTAGATTGGAGATCACTGCAATTAAAGATCTGGTACATGAGTTACCTTAGGGGTGGACTGGCTGGGTCAAAGGCTGGGATGCACAGATTGCATCCAATCCCTTTGCCCCGTTTCCTGAGGCAACTCTCACATCCCATATCTGACACCCCCATCCCGCTGCTGCAGTTTTCCTCACCTCCTTTGTCCCTTAAACAAAGCAGAAGAACCTGGTTTTGGAGTCTGTGCTGATCCTGGCAAGGGAAGGGAGCTGCTGAGCTGTACTGGATTCATGTGTGGGACCAGCTGCTGGGGACAGGATGAAAAGAGAAGTGTTACCAGTACCAGATTTACCCTGGCGCCAGGCCCACGGTCCAAAGTGGCCCTGGCCTGCTCTTCTCCGGCCCCTGCTCTCTCCTGTGGGGGCAGAAGCTTGATGCTGCCAGCTCCTGCTGCAGCAGGCCAGGCTCGCCAGCAGCCAAGCTTCTCCCCCCAGCGTGCTGTGTTCCCACCCTTCCCCTCTCCCTGCCGCTGAACAGCCGTTTCCCAGCAGGAGGGAGGGGGAAGAGCGGAGCCTCAGTGCGTTTGCCGCTCCAGGGAGGGGGAGGAGGCGGAGAAGAGCCAGGGGCGGGGCCCTGGGGAAGGGGCTGGAATCGGGGCATACCCCCTCCAGCCCCCTGCTGTGGGCACCCCCACGACCCCAACCCTCTGCCCACCCTGATACCACCCCCCTCACACACACCCTGCCCTGACCCATGCACCCCCCCACATATCCCCACCCCCATCCTGAGCACTAAATGGGAGCTCCTGCACCCTCCCCCCCCATTCCCACCTGCACCCCTCGCACCAAACAGGAGCTGCCCCAGGTAAGTGCTCTACGCCCCAACCCTGAGCCCCTTCCCTCACCCTAGCTCCTGGGCAGGCCCCGGACCCCAACTTTTTAAATACAATATTTAAAGATCATTCAGCGGTCCGTCGAGACCCTCTGCAATTTTTCAAGTGGTCTGTGGGAAAAAGAAGTTAGACTCATCAAGGTACCTTGCTTTATTTTTATTTACTTGCTATTACTTATAGGAGGATGAAGGAAAAAAAGAATGAAAAACAGGGGCGGGGGGAGATCAGAGAGAACGTTCTTTTTCTTGGCTGGGTCCCAAGGAGGGGCCCTAAAAATGAAGCTGAGCACAGGGCTGGGGGCCCCCCACTCTCACTCTAAATCCGCCACTGGCTGTCACGTCACCTGGGCTGGGGATACTGTGTCAGCTGCTCCGCACAGTCTCCAACCTATCTGGGCAGTGCAGCAGACATGGCTCCTCTCCACTCCCTAGCCCACCCACCACTGGCTTCCCACTCCCCCCCCAGCTTAAGGCTTAGCCCTCTCACTTTTAAAAATGATTGCTTGCCCCCCCATCAGGCTTTTCTGGCAGCCCTGTTGCCAGGTGTCCAGTTAGTAGAAAACGGGACCTGGGTGTCCGGTTAGCAGAGCTGACCGGAAACTAAAAGTCCGGTTATAGGAGTAACCACATTAGCCTCCGCTCCTCCCGCTCCCAACACCCATCCCAGAGGTCTGCAAGAGAACCGGTCCTGCTGCTGCGGGAGGAGGGGCAGCTCGGTGCAGAGAGAGCCGAAGAGAATGGGCTAGAGTCAGGTCGGTACCCGGTCCATGTGGGGGGGTGTGTGTGTGATTCTGTCTACCCCCTCCCCAGCCCTGCTCCGCTTGCAGTTTACCCCTGGCCCCTCCCTTGCTCCAGGGACCAACCCTAGCTCCTGCCCCACTGTGCTTTTGTCCCCAGCCCCTTTTACAATCATTCCCCAGGGGGCCCCACAAGTGTTACTGGGGGGATAAGGCAGAGAACCCAGTGCCAGGGTATGGGTCGGGAGGAGAAGCAGTGAGTGGAGTGGGGGTGGAGGGGAGGAGTGGGGAATCCAGTGCGGCAGGAGGAAGGAGGGGTGGCTCATTGCACATGTCTTGCAGCCCATTGTGGTGACAGATCAGGATGGGATTGGCATAAGGAGCATCCTGAACAGATGTGCGTCAGCATATTCTTCCAGTAGGGCTGTTACGTAAGTCGTCTGTGTCCTGCAGAGGTTTGCTTTGGGCTCTTTTGCTTCCTTACACCGACCCACTGAGGTGATGAGCCTCAGAAATCCCACTGGCTCCACCCCGAGAGGGCTCCGAAATCAATCGGCTCCAGCGTGCCGATCTGAACGGGAAATGCTTCTGAACGCTAGCCACAGCTCCTGTACGTCAGGTGACCCCTCCCCCTCCCCCCCTGGGGGACTCAAAGCATTTTTGACAGCAGCCCAGGCATGAGGTTAATGTCGGGGTCTGAGCTGTGACAGTCACAGTCTGGGTAGAAAACTGGTTCGGAGAAGGAAGAGCGGCGAGTGAGACACGCAGGAAGGAGGAGCAGCGCTGGTGTGGAATGGCTGTTTGTAGTAACAGCCGCAGCAAGTGGTGAGGAAGAATGCGGGCCCGTTACAGTCCTGTGAAGATCTCAGTCTTAGAACTGCAGGAGAACATGACAAACCTGCCTGTAGAAATGACACCTTTGGGGCTGCCTGGTTCCTTTGTGACAGCTTGTTGTACAGCAGATGGCACTAGAAGTACCAGCTCTGTCGCTCTTCAGATGAAGCAGTGAGGATTGGACGGCGAACTTGGTGTCCGGTGACCTGCCTAAGCCTGTTATTCTAGTCCTTTCTCTTCCACTGACCTGCTGTGTGACCTTGGGCAAGTCATTTCATCTCTCTGCGCCTCTGTTTCCCATCCTACCCTCATCTGTTTAGACTGCAAGAGTCTTGGGGCAGCAGCTGTCTCAGCACATGTGGATGTACAAGACCGAGCACAGTGAAGCCCTGATCTCAAGTGGGGCTTCTAGGTGCTACCATAATACCAATAATAACACTGTGAGTTCAAACAAAGGGTCTGGGATAAGTCTGCTGCCCCCACCCCAATTTCAGGTGCCACCTGAGAGCAGGCATCTAAATATGTGTAACTTTGGGTAAAACTAGCTGTGTTTTGTCACGAAAACTATTCTGCCCTCACCAACTGCTGCCTAGACTCGGATCTCTCATTCCTGGGTGGGATTCTCGAAAAAGTCCCAGCAAGCTGGCTCAAGCAACAGCAGATACCTGCGCATGTATCCCAGATCTCCCTGAAGCGGATGTCTGGCTCAGAAATGGGCTTATGGATGACCTCCTTGTGGCAAGGGACCAAAGAGAAATACTGGCTGCCTCCACCTCTCGGCTGCCTTTTAGACTGTAGATCACAAGGTTTTGCTGGAGTCCTCTGTGTTTCTGGGCAGGAATGGATGGAATCGCTGTCGTTTCTTCCCGTCAGACTTCAGTGAGTCTTTCTGGGCAGCTGTTCCTCCACCTCAATAGTTCTCACAAGATTCCTTTGTGACACGATGCGTACATCTACTGTGCATAGGAGCAACCATGAGATGGCCCAGAACATACAGGTCTGCATGTCCTCAGTCAGCATGGTCTCCCAGCTCTTGTCATCAGCTCACTGTGAGACTCACCCCTGGATTGAAGGCACTCGGCAAATGACTACAGAAAGCCAGTTGCTGCCCTCAAAGAGCAATAGAAACCAACAAAAAGAGAAGGCCAGAGAATGGAGAGTCTCTTTTAGATGAATAGCACAGTTTCCCTGTATTTCTGTTCCACTTCCTAGAGCTGTAGGAAATTCATAAATACAGATCATTTAGACAGACGGACCAATGGACAAATGCTGTAAAGGTTGCTATAAAGATCACTGTCTGGACCCAGGCTAGATGGGGCCCTGTGTCCTTCAACCAACTCAAGTGTGCTTAGGGGAAAGAAGATGGCATTGTGCAAGTTTTTCCCTTTTTAGGAATCTGTGCTGTTGCTATTCAATAAACACGTAGGCTCTGATTCTCATTTACACAAAGGTTGTCTGGCAGTGTAATGGGGCATTAAAGTGGGTGTAAATTGCATCCTTCATTAACATCCATTTTGAGGTCTAGCCTGAAAACACCTTACTATAAATGAGAATCCAGCTGTCTTGTATTAAGAACTGTTGGAATTGCAAGCTATCACTGAAAAAAGAAAAGGAGTACTTGTGGCACCTTAGAGACTAACAAATTTATTTGAGCATAAGCTTTTGTGAGCTACAGCTCACTTCATCGGATGCATACTGTGGAAACTGCAGAAGACATTATATACACAGAGACCATGAAACAATACCCCCTCCCACCCCACTCTCCTGCTGGTAATAGCTTATCCAAAGTGACCACTCTCCCTACAATGTGCATGATAATCAAGGTGGGCCATTTCCAGCACAAATCCAGGTGTTCTACCCCCCCCACACACACACAAACTCACTCTCCTGCTGGTAATAGCTCATCCAAACTGATCACTCTCCTTACAATGTGTATGATAATCAAGGTGGGCCATTTCCAGCATAAATCCAAGTTTAACCAGAACGTCTGGGGGGGAGGGCGGGGTAGGAAAAAACAAGGGGAAATAGGCTACCTTGCATAATGACTTAGCCACTCCCAGTCTCTCTATTTAAGCCTAAATTAATAGTATCATGTCTGTAATTGCGTGACCAGAGAGATTGAAGTGTTCTCCGACTGGTTTATGAATGTTATAATTCTTGACATCTGATTTGTGTCCATTTATTCTTTTACCTAGAGACTGTCCAGTTTGACCAACGTACATGGCAGAGGGGCATTGCTGGCACATGATGGCATATATCACATTTGGTGGATGTGCAGGTGAACGAGCCTCTGATAGTGTGGCTGATGTGATTAGGCCCTGTGATGGTGTCCCCTGAATAGATATGTGGGCACAGTTGGCAACGGGCTTTGTTGCAAGGATAGGTTCCTGGGTTAGTGGTTCTGTTGTGTGGTATGTGGCTGTTGGTGAGTATTTGCTTCAGGTTGGAGGGCTGTCTGTAGGCAAGGACTGGCCTGTCTCCCAAGATTCGTGAGAGTGTTGGGTCATCCTTCAGGATAGGTTGTAGATCCTTAATAATGCGTTGGAGGGGTTTTAGTTGGGGGCTGAAGGTGACGGCTAGTGGCGTTCTGTTATTTTCTTTGTTAGGCCTGTCCTGTAGTAGGTGACTTCTGGGAACTCTTCTGGCTCTATCTTACAACAAAAAAACTTCAAATCCAGACTCCAGCGAGAAACTGCTGAATTGGAATTCATTTGCAAATTGGATACTATTGGAACTTTTCTGAATTGGGACCCTGGCATATTCATTAGTTGTGCCTAATTATTCTTCAGGACAAGAGACAGCTATTGAAGTCTACCACAGTTAGTGGTAGTTAGTTAAATCATGATAGCTTGGAATCCTTGTCTCTTTCAAGCTTTTAATCGTGTGTGTGTGTGTGTGTATGAGAGAGAGAGAGAGGAAAAAAATAGGTATATTTTCATTTGAATCCTGCTCACAGAAAATCAGGTCAGTGAACTATACGGCCACCTTTTCAAAAGTCTAGAAATCTCTGATGAAATTCTGGCCCTGTGGAAGTTAGGATTTCAATCTTGGCTTTTAGTCTTTTTGCTGTCTGAAAAATCTCTCTGCAAACTTGTCAGAACCAGAACCGAGCCGTTATTCTTTCTGCCCAGCACAACAAAGGAATGTACATTTGCTTCTAGCCTTACACTGTTTTGTAACTTTTTGTAGCTTCTGCCCCTGCCGAATGACATGCAACAGTCGGTCAGATCCATAAGTGGCATGCTGTTCTCACGTGGGACATAGCAGGTCTGCTGGGAGATTAAGAGCATTTCAGCTTGCATCCCCTCTATGTCAAATAAAATCCTCACCTCTCCTTAGTTCAAAAAGAAAAACTGTTTTTTTCTCTTGTGCTAAAGCTGCTGCATCGTCCTGCAGTGTCCAGAAGCTAAAGAATTATTCTCACATTCACTAGTAAGCAGGCAATTCTCTCTGGATCCAGCCATGATTTTGCAAAGTGCTTGGCAAACATTTAATTAAAGAAGCATTACCACAGCCCCTTGAGGTAGATAAGTCTCATCCCACCTCAGCGAGGTCAGTGATTTCTACTGGCAATTAGGTTCCAAACGAACCTTTGAAAATCTCCCCTTTGATCCGCCTGTAACATAGGAGCAACCATGCTTCCTTTTTGCCTATTTAGACTGTCGACTCTTCAGGCAATGGCCATCTCAATATAGGCGTACATACAGCACCTCGGACATTGGGGTCCTGATCTCTGTTATGGCTTCTTAGCGCTACCAAAACACACGGTCCAGGCAGCTGGTGGAGAGGGGATAACACCCTAAACAGGCAAGGACGTTGCAGCAAGGGAGATAGAAACTAAGTCCTCCGAGTAGAGAGAAAGCTATTGATGAGTCAGCCAGCCCTGGGAGATCCATCAAGCCAGAGGGTTGACAGTGCGATGTGTCATTTTTCATACTGTAATAAATATATCTACCAATCGATCTGCTTGGACTAACCTATTTTGATTTCCTCTCTTGAGAAAGCAGGGAAATATTTTCAGAAAGTCCCTATGAATGGTTTTGTTAGCCTCATATTCCCACCCTGTTCTCCCATCCCTACCAGCTCTCATGTCAGCAGGACAGCTTGCGCTGCAGGGAAAAGGTTCTTTTAGACTGCTCGGGCTCGGGGCCATGTTTTTCATAAGTAGCTAGTGATTTTGGGTGCCTCATTTTTGGGTGCTTAACTTGAGATGCTTTAAACAGGCCTGAGTTCCAGAAACTGTTCAGAAAGGCTACCAACATTGTCTTTCAAAAAGAAGAGATGTTTTTTTCTTAGTATCCCTGCCCCACCCCTTCTCCCAATATTATTAATATTAATTAATAAGCAACAGTCGCCCACATTTGCCAGAGGTATTTCCTGCTGCTTTTGATAGCACTTGGCAACTCCTGATATTGTACAGAGATGGAAAAAATAAGGGACGTCCCTTGTAATAAGCGACTGTTGGCAACCCTACCAGTTGGGCTCTCAAAATCTCTGGTCACTCTTCAAAATCAAGATCATAGAAATTGCCTGCGAGATTGGACCTGGGATCCGTCTGGTCCAGCGTTCTGTCTCCAGCAGAGGTTAACATCAGGGCAGGTACAAGAAACTCCACTCTCATCCATCCCCCTACTGTGGCTGTTGCGTCTGAAGGGTCGTATAAACTAACATTCAAACACATTTAAAAACTGCTTGAAAGTGATGGAAACAAATCCACCTGTTAAGGATGGCAATGACCACACAAATGCTCCATTTCTGGTAAACAAAGACAAAGCAATGCCACAATGCTGTTTTACTTACATAATTCAACTTTTTTTTTTTTAAAGGGTTCGGTTCTGTCTCAGCTTTTCCTCACAAGCATTAGCATCCTTGTGACAGGCCATTCACCCCGCACAAGCCCTGAGCTGGTTAAAGTGGGCCAGAAGGGGCCAGTCAGCCTCATATGCTGCACCTCGAGGGGAGCCAGCTCCTGGTAAAGCCTATTGGCAATCAAGCTCTGGGAGGGGGGCAGCTGGAACAGGATTAGAAAGCCAGTAAGTGAGAGCCGGAATAGGCTGCAGGGAAGAGACCTGAAGTCACTTCCTAGGGAGAAAGGGAGTCAGTCAGGGACAAGGGCGGGGAGTCCAGAGGTCCTGGATTCATGCACTGGACTATGGAGTCTGGCAAGAGGCCAAGAGGAGTGAAGTATCCCAAGGGAGCAGAGGAAGCTCTGTTGGTAATCCCAGAGATATCCAGGAGGTAGAGAGGTGGGGTAGGAAGGAGCCCATGGGAACTGAGACTGAGCAGATCTGGATGGCTAGTTATTGGGTTTCTGGGCTGGAACTTGGCATTATGGATAGACCCGAGTTCCCATACAAGCCCCTGGGAAGTGACACAGGATCTAGTGGTGGAACGGAAGACTCTCTGGACAGCTTGTCTGGGGGGACTTTGTAGTGACTTGGCTGGAGGACTGAGTCACACAGAGGGATCACTGCAAGTCACCAAGAGAAAACAGGGCCCACAACATGACCAACTGATGAGGGGGCTGTGATGTTGCACCTCATAATGCTTTATAGAAATATGCTTATGAGTGTAAATATGACATAACTGGAATATGTTTTATGCTAGATTTGCCATGTAACATATCTTTGCAAAGGTTATGAACTACTGAATATATTCATCCTATTCGTATGCATGTATCTTTTTTATATCTGAAGTTATGAGCGTTGGTTCGTTGCTTGTATTCAAAGTGTTTTGCTGTAGGAAACACATAAGGCAGATTTGGTCAACATAGCATGAAGGGGTTATTCAAGTAATTGGGAGTACTTAGTTGACAGTGGACCTTGGGAGACTCCAATCAACATCTGAGCTTTCCTGGGAATGTTCAAACTAACATGTAAACAATGGTGTCAGACTGCAAAAAGCTGAATCATTCATAGACATGTGACTTGCCCAGGTGGCTAGAGACCCCATCTTGTGGCTGTGATGACCCAAAGAGAGAGACTATATAAGGGCCTGGAAACCCCTCCATTTTGGTCTTCAGCTGTCTCAGAAGATAGCCTCTCCACCCCAAAGAGATGCCTGAAAGAAACTGGAACAAAGGACTAACTACGGGGGTGTGAGTATTGCTGGACCGAGACTAGGAGGAAGTTTAGGCTGTAAAAGAAGTTTATTGGAACATCTCTGAGGGTGAGATTTACCTGCATTTAGTTTCCTACTGTATTAGGCTTAGACTTGTATGGTTTTTATTTTATTTTGCTTGGTAACTTACTTCGTTTTGTCTGTTATTACTTGGAACCACTTAAATCCTACTTTTTGTATTTAATCACTTTTTACTTATTAACCCAGAGCAAGTAATTTAATTCTTGGGGGAGCGAACAGCTGTGCATCTCTCTCTATCAGTGTTATAGAGGGTGAACAATTCATGAGTTTACCCTGTATAAGCTTTATACAGAGTAAAACAGATTTATTTGGGGTTTGGACCCCACTGGGAGCTGGATATCTGGGTGCAAGAAACAGGAGCACTTTCTGAGCCATTTTCAGTTAAGCCTGCAGCTTGTGGGGCATGTGGTTCAGACCTGGGCCTGTGTTTGTAGCAGGCTAGCATGTCTGGCTCAACAAGGCAGAGTAGTGAAGTCCCAGTCCGGCAGGGAAAATGGGCTCAGAGGCAGTCCCAGCACATCAGGTGGCAGTCCCAAAGGCGTCTCTGTGACCCAACCCCTCACAGGGGTAAAAGCGAATTCCCAGACCTGCCCACCAGGCTGCACCGCTGCAGCGAGGGGAGCCCTCACAGCCCTCCACAGACGTGCCGGGGTGCTAGATGTGCAGCAAGTATGTATCTATACAGTGCAGATGGCATATAATGCTCCAGTGTGAGAGCCTCCCATTCTTGGCATCGCTTTCTGAGTTGTGTTTCAGAAGAGGCCAGTTACAGCAAGTGATGAGTCAGGATTTAGCACCCAATCAGCATTCCGGATCCTTACAATAATGGGGAAACCATCATGAGAGGAGAGAACATGTCAGCATTTATTTTTTTTTAAATGGGGTAATTTAACTTGTGCCAACAAGCTGCTGTTTGTGAGCTTATCTTTATGCTGTAGCCAGCTAAGAATCTAACTCCTGGTCCTTCCAACAGAAGCCAGGGCTGCTTTTTGCCTGGTTTCCCCATCTTCCTACAAGCCGGTAAAGTGTTAGCAGGGATGTACCCCTCGCCTTTTTGGTCTCCACAAGGCAAAAGTGCTACTCTATGGGTGGGGTTTTCCAAATTGTTCAGCTGTGGTCTCTTTCCCCCCAGTTACTCAAAGGGAGGTTTATCATTGGTTTCAATGGGAGCAGAGTTAGGCCAATGCTGGGCCCTCGTGAAAATCCCCACCCCATTTGTTTCAACCAATACTAAAATCCAGGGGTACAATTGACCCCTGGGGAAGAGACTGACACATGAGTTGTGCCACTAAGCCCGGTCTGGAGGATTTATGAGGGCGTGTGCTGGTGCTCTGCCTGTGAGTGAATTTCACGGTTAGCTCAATAACGCACAGGCTGATTCCTGTGCCACTCTGGGCTCCTCCTTTACTTGATGGACCTTTTGTAAGAGACAGAATTGTATTGGCTACAAGGAGCTGATTGCAGGGCCTGATGCCCAGGGCAGCCTTCAGACTTATGGAAGCAAGTAACCTAATGGGACTGTGGATTGGTCTTAAGGGGAGCTGTTACTCCAGTAATCTAGCTATGTATCGTAGGTATGTATCTGGCCTCCATTACCGTAGTATCTGAGCACTTCAGTCTTTAATGCATTTATCCTCGCAATCCCTGTGAGGTAGGGAAGAGTTATTGTACCCATTGTACAAATAAGGAACTGAGGCACAGAAAGACTAAGAGTATGTCTACACAGCAACTAGACACCCATGGCTGGCTCGGGCTGCGGGGCTGTTCCGTTGCTGTGTAGACTTCCAGGCTCAGCCTGGAGCCTGAGCTCTGAGACCCTGTGGGGTGGGTGACACAGCTCTGTGAGCCCAAGTCAGCTGGCATGGGCCACCCGTGAGTTTATCTTTGCTGTGTTGACATACCCTTTGAGTAAAAATTTTCAAAAGCACCTCATTCCCCTTGAAAGTCTTTTGAAAATGGGTCTTAGGACCCAGATCAGAGTTAGGCACCTAAATACCTTTGAGGAGCTGGATCTAGACTCCTAAGTCACCTTGGTGCTTTTGAAAATTGTACCCTAAGTCAGTGGTTCTCAAAGCCGGTCCACTGCTTGTTCAGGGAAAGCCCCTGGCGGGCCGGACTGGTTTGTTTACCTGCCACGTCCGCAGGTTTGGCCAATCGCGGCTCCTACTGGCCGCAGTTTGCCGGTCCAGGCCAATTGGGGCTGCAGGAAGGGCGGCCAGCACATCCCTTGGCCCGCACTGCTTCCCGCAGCCCCTGTTGGCCTGGAGTGGCAAACCGTGGCCAGTGGGAGCCGCGATCGGCCAAACCTGCAGATGTGGCAGGTAAACAAACCGGTCTGGCCCACCAGGAGCTTTCCCTGAACAAGCAGTGGACCGGCTTTGAGAACCACTGCCCTAAATGACTTGGCTGAGGTCAGGCAGGAAGACTGCGGTCGAGTATAGAACTAAACCAAGGTTTTCTGAATTCCAGGCTAGTGCTCTAACTACTGGACAATCCTTCCAGCAAGGCTGGGGCTTGCTCTTGGAGCCTTGGGAGGTTAGGACAAAGCTCAGTTGTGGAGTGTGCCCAGTTGCTCTGCTCTGTAATTGTAGTAACACCTCTCACCTCGAAGCACTTCACAGACCTGAATTAAAATGCCCCTGTGAGGCATTATAATGACGTTCACCATAAAGCATTCTGCTCTCAAAGAGCATGTGAGAATGCAGTTTCATCATGGCAAAGCCCAGTGTTAATTACGGGTGACATGGCCAAGGATTGGAGTGGTGAAAATGGTTTCTGTGGAATGCAAACACCCAAGCGTTTTGAATGGCCGACGGGGTCTGGAACTATAGTTTGTGCCCGATGCATCAGAGCATGGTTGTGGTTTTCCCATTAAACGTGGTAAAGTTATTTCATCCACTGAAGTCCAAGCATGCTTTAAAAAAAATCAATAAATGTGCAAATGTTGGGGCCAATCCCATCCTTTCTTCAGTGGCTGGGACTGTAAAGCTGGTCACAAAATGACAAAAATCTTTGGAGGGAAAATGTTGTCAAAATTTCCTGCTTTTGAAAATATTCAGTTAACCCTACTTGGGAAGGATTCCTTAAATAACACTGCACCTAATACAGTGCTAGAGGAGTGGGGGCTGGCTCTGAGAGGTCATGCACTTCTCTTAGCAATGTGGACCTCTCTTCTGTGAAGGCTTCATGCCCAGCAGCATGCAAGGGGGAAATGGGAAGTTTTGGCCAGCAGTGCTTGCTCCTAGTGTGGCGAGAAGATTATTTCCTCTGTGATTCCTTTCTCCTGCTGGATTGGCTCTTTGCCACTGTTGTGAAAATAGCCTACGTTTACAGTCTTTCTGCTTCTGGCCAAAATCAGGAACTACAGAAATGCACAAAAATCTAGAAACAAAAAAGTGACTCAAACTTTTTCTAAACTCGGAAAACCCCCATATGTGCCATGCGAGCTCCAGGAGAACGTTTAGGTGAGTTCTCATCTGGGGCCACATTTTGAAAATTGTTGGCTTTCTTCTGCAGATGGCAATTTGTAGATGCAAACTGCGACCTTTAGTTTAGACCACTGGCTAATAACTCTGCAGGCAAGTCCTGTAGTTGGGGGTCCCGAGTACTCTGATTTCCAGCTTCCAGTCATTTTGCAGGTGCAAATTGCACATACAAAAAGAGAGGCCAGATGTCAACTTTTGAAAGGGGTCTCCCCATTCCTACTAAAATGATGGAAAAATATTCAACCACTCACTCTTGGCCATCATTGTATGGGTAATGTCCTGGCCAAAGCTGGGAAGGGAAATCTTTCCACCTAGTGAGAGTTTTTCAGATTTCAGATATTTTCCCTATCCTGAATTGACCCCCCCCAAGGGTCAAAATCTTGAACATTTTTGTAAACTGAATATCAGAAAAAAAAATCAGAGCGTATCAGCGCAAATGCTGTTTTTCAATTTTGATCTTTTTTAAAGCCCCCCCCCACCTTTTTTGGTGTAAATTAACGACGAAACTTTTGAAACAAAAAGTTGTTTTGAACCTAAACTTTTTGTGTAGAAAATATGTTGACCGGGGGTGTTTTGAAATATTGTTTATGAAGCTGTCCAGCATTTTCCAAACTGGGAGAGTCACTGAAGCCAACCTGCTCCCTCGAATGGTTTTGGTTTAGCTGAACTGGCGTTTTCCAACCAAAAAAGATTTGGTTAGAAAATTGCTGGCCCACTCAAATCCTGTGCAACTGAAGTCAATGGCAAGATTCCTATGGACTACGATAGGGTCAGCATTTCACCCTGTCTGGCTTTGGCTATCACCAGCCCCTGCGGCTAACTGTGTTCACTTTGTAGTTTCTGCACACAATCATCTTCTAGAGAGAATTGCTTTCATCTTTTCGCTGCTCCAGAGAAAACAAGGGTGCACATGTACGCACTCCCCCCTTCAGGACAGCAATCCAAGCACCCCAGCAGATGCAATGAAGAGTTACGTATATTCACATTCTTGCCACCTCCACACACATGGGATTGGTCTAATTAGAGAGTAGCACATCAATAATCAGCCTGCAGAAAAGATGAGAGAAAAACATCCCAGTGGCTTATCATTAGAAATGGGCAAAACCGGGAGTGGTTTTGCTGAAGCATCATCGGCCCAGTTTTGGTTTGGAACCAGTTGTTCTAGAGTAACATGGCGTATTTTCCAAGTGGCAGCCGCTCACTGGTGTGATGCAAACTGGAAGAATCGTCGTGTTTTCCCTTTGAAATAATTCTCTTCCTGCTTCTAGGATCGCCAGGGGAATCGTGCAACACCTAGAATGATCGTGTTAAAACAAATAGCATCATGCAAAAGTCTGGCACCAAGACATCAGTGCTGTCAACCACACACATTTAAAAGTCATGAGTCAGGCTCCCAAAACCCATGAGATTAGCTGAAAAATCGTGATTTTAATAAGGTCATACATTTTGAATTTTTGTTTTGTTCTACTTTAAGGCCTTTAGGGTGCACCCAGAGCATGTTTTCAGGCTTTTCTCTGCAACCACGAGAGCTAGAATTTACTTTTTAAAAGCGAGAGCTGAGTTTTCCACCTAATCATATGCCTTCAGGAGCTGGGCCTTTACAAAACACAACAAACATCACAAGACTTGTGATTAAAATTGTAAGTGTTGGCAATACTGGAATAGGGAAAATTATTTAAGAGCTCATGCAAAGCCCAAGAGCAGCACTGCAAAACCCTGTAGCTTTATGTATAAGATTGCACAAATCCAGTCTCAGTACTGCAATGCTATGCACACTATAGAATCATGCATGAACCATAATGTTTATTTTTGCACAGTTCATGCATATTTTGTGCATTCTCTTAGACACACTTTTCCAATATAATCTAGCATAAGGATATGCTGAATTTAACTTTTTTAAAAAGATGACATGATAGAATATAATACATATACAACAAACATACACATAAAACCAGCATCCACATTAAAAAGAGAGATGAAATTACTAACCCAGGAAGCTCAGAAAGGACAGTGTTCAGGTTTGGGGAACTTATAAATGTCTCCCATGGGCCCCTGGTTACTATCTCAAGTCCTCTCTATCATACATGTTTGGGGCCTGAATTTCATAGAGGAGTTTTCACAACAGTATGGCAAAATTGCATGCACAGACACCATGACTGTTTGTGCAAACTGGCTGTTTTTACACAGGGCTAGTTGTGTGTGTAAATGGTTATATATGTGTGCAATTACCTGATTTGCATGCAAAGTCATGATGTAAGTTAAGCACATGTGGTTCCCTTCAAATTCTCAGCTCTTAAGTATGTTTACGTGTTGGCTTTCCTTATATCTTATGTATTCAACAGTATGTTGCACCTTCTTAGTAGTGGCTTCATTTATTATTTGTTCAATCAGGAGACATAGGGTTGAGTATCATTGTGTCATATGGAAAGAGGGATCAGCAATGAGGTCTTTGGGAAGTGTGAGAATGAGATCCGCTTCACGTACAGCGGATTGCCACGAAAAGACAGACACAAATCTCAACCCCCTACTTAGCCGAAGAGCACTGCACCACCAGGAAAGACTATGGGCTCCAGTCCCAGTGCATGACTTGAATACACTGAATTTTGGTCCAGGACCAAGATCTTTTCCCCTTTTTCTCATGATGGTTTGGGGTTCCAGGGTATGTGTCCTTATTGTGTGGACATACTCTATTGCACGGTACATCCTTAATTAGATATTCACACAAGCTCTCATGATGATTTAGAAAAGCGAGATTTTCCCAGGACCTTACCTGCTCTCTTTGGGTTGGTCTCAGAGTGTCTCTGAATATAGAAAGCACATTCCAGTCTGTACAAGGAAATAATGTAATTCTCTGCAGGACATATATTTTTTTTTTCAGGGGTGGGTTTTTTTTTAAATGAATGGTTCAATGTGGCAAACTGTCTGAACTCAAAATATTGCAAAGGGGCCCCGAGTTCAGGGCTAAACAGGCAAATAACCATGTTGGTTACTGTGACTTTAGATGTCTCTCATAAATTGCCTATTGTTATTCCCCCCCCGTCTACTAGTCTGTCTTTCACAGAATCATAGAATATCAGGGTTGGAAGGGACCTCAGGAGGTCATCTACTCCAACCCGCTGCTCAAAGCAGGACCAATCCCCAATTTTTGCCCCAGATCCCTAAATGGCCCCCTCAAGGATTGAACTCACAACCCTGGGTTTAGCAGGCCAAGGCTCAAACCACTGAGCTATCCCTCCCCCCGCAAATCATTAGATTCTGAGGTCTTCCGAGCTGAGGTGTCCCTTATTTATTGTTGAGATGTGACACTAATGTAAACAAACATTTAATAATAACCCATGAGAGATCACCTCTTCCCCAGTGCTCTATTGTAGCCATCTGCCAGGCTGGTGTTGATGTCAGATGCTGGAACTGAGGTTCACAGTGGGGCATGTCTAGCACCCATACCTCTGGCTTCTACTGCCACTTGCAGTACATCAGCCTGACTTTGGCAAACTTCCGGGTACAGCACTTGATTCACTTGTTTGGTGAGGCCTTGGACTTGCAGTGCAGCTGGGTGGGAAGGTGCCTTTTTGAATCTCTTTATTGTGAAGAGACTGGCATTTGGGTTTGTATTTGATGCAGTGGGTTGGAAGGCATCTAGGCGCCAAGGCATTAGGCACTGGTTCTAAATTCCTGCCATAAAATGAACATTCCTTGACCCCGTTGCCAGTTGGTTACATTTTTGCTGCCTCTGCCAATGCAACTACAGATGCTTTGGCTGGAGCACGGCCAGAGAGACAACCACTTTGACATGTGACGCAACCATTTTGTTGAACGATGGCCTTTGTGTTCACTCACTGTTGGGCACCTCCGTGTGGCTGGGTCTGGGTGGTTAGCTCCGCTCAGGTCTGATAGATTCTCACATTGTGTCCCGCCTCTCTCTACGAGACTCGCAGTGCTCTCTCTTCATGACTCATCCCACTGGAGCAGCTGTCCTCATGCGGCTCCAGACAGTCTTCCAGTGTAGGGCCAGGCCCTGTGCTGCTTTGCCAGTAGCTGGTAGGGGAACCTGGGCGTGCCCACTACTCCAGGTTCCAGTCCAGGGACCCTGTGTCTACCAACTGTGAGCTGCTTGCTCCCAGACCAAGTTGCTGTTTCCGTGGACTACTTCTTACTTCCCAGCTCTATCCTCATATTCCCTCCTCTGGGTTTATCAGCCCAAACTCCCTCCTCTCGGAGCGTAATTGTAAACTGCTCTTTTCTTTGGCTTCTATAGTCCTCAAACATATCTCCCTTCTCCCAGGGAGTGACTGCAGACTGCTTTCCCTTCCACCCCCTTTCTTTCTTTTTCCTGTCGTCTTATGGTGCAGCAGCCTCAGCACGGGAGCATATGACCACCAGTTACCACAGTTTTTGCATAAGCAAAATATCTGTATCCTCTCACCCAGTCCTGTATCCTTAAAGTGGAGAAATGCTTTTTTAATGCTACCCCACTTTGTTCTCACCAGTCCTTTCAGACTATGTTCTTTCACCTTGAGGTTCTTCATAAAGTATATTTCTTTTGGTGTAATTCTCCCTGCATTATCATAGCAGATGCTCAGTTGTTTCTTGGACTTCACATGTGTTGCACAACCCATCTTTGTGCTTGTTCAGTAAATATAAATTGCCATTCAGGTCACAGTGACCTGTTAGCACTCTAAATATAGTCACTTCATTTCTTCTGTCATAGCTATTAAGTATACCATTATCCTCAAGTTTAGGACACATTTCATAGAACCTTTGTCCTTTCCTTTTTGGTCCATAGTTCTTGCCATTCCTTATAAGTTCTCTCAGCCAACCTTCTGAAGTCCTGTTTACTCGGAGGGCTCTTTAGATCAACCTCCTCATTTCGTATGGCATTTTTTTGCTGCATTGTCTGCCATTTCATTGCCCAGTAGCCTGATGTGCACCATAACCCACTCTATTACTAGATGTAACCCAACTGTACTATCTCTGTCGTTAAGGAGAATATTTCATTGATTAAGTCATTCCTACTTTCTGAGGCTACCTTTCTAATCACCATTATATTTGATAAAGAGTCAGATAGGATAACAGTCAGAGCTGAGTGTACATCCGTTCCAGGTCAGTGACAATAATATGCCCATCAATTTGTCTGGCATAGTGGCCACAAAATTAGATAGTCTCATAGAGCTCTTAATTTCAAATTCGGGAATACAAAAAGGCAGTTCCCACTCCATCCGTGCTGTCATCTCCAGAGCCGTCAGTAGAGATTTGGCCACGATGACCCCATTTGCCATGTATAATCTCATAAATCATAGTTGTCGTATTTGACAGCCCTGCTCCTTCCTTTGTTTTATCATATAATTCCACATCCACAACTGGAGAGACAACCATCCAGCTGTAGTTTGATTTCCCAGGTCTAAAGATTTTAATTTCTTCCAGCCCTTCCTTTTCACCCACCTCTTTTACCTATCTTTTGCCCTGTTAGCATGTGGGAATTTGTGGCACCCAGTTACTTCTTGTCTACTTAATTCCCAACAGTGCTTGTATATTTATTTAGTATTCTTATCTTCACTATTTAGAATCATAGAACCATAGGGTTAGAAGGGACTACAAGGGTCATCTAGTCTAACCCCCTGCCAAGACGCAGGATTTGTAGTGTCTAAATCATCCAAGACAGATGGCTCCTCCTTTTGAAAACCTGCAGTGAAGAAGCTTCCACAACTTCCCTAGGCATCTGTTCCACTGTCCTATTGTCCTTACAGTTAAGAATTTTTTCTTGAGATTTATTCTAAATCTGCTATGCTGTAGTTTTAACCCATTGTCCCTTGTCCTGCCCCCTGTGGGACTATCATGTCCCCCCTTAATCTCCTCTTTTCCAAACTAAACATACCCAGTGCCTCCAGCCTTTGTTCCTATGACTTGCATTCCATCCCCTTGATCATCTTTGTAACTTTCCTCTGGGTCCTTTCCAGTTTCTCTACATCCTTTCTATACATTGGTGACCAAAATTGGACACACTACTCCAGCTGAGGCCTAACCAGGGCCGAGTAGAGCGGTACTATCACCTGCCATGGCTTGCATGCTCTGCCTCTGTTATTGCAACCCAGAATTGCATTTGCTTTTTTTGTAACAGCATCACACTGTTAACTCATGTTGAAGTTGTGATCCACCACAACTCCCAGATCCTTCTCAGCAGTGCTGCTGCCAGGCCGTTATCCCCCATGCTGTATTTGTGCACTGGGTTTTTCATCCCTAAGTGTAGCACCTTACTTTTGTCTTTGTTGCATTTCTTTGTGTTGTCTATCACCCAGTTCTCCAATTTATCAAGATCCCTTTGAATTTTAGCTCTGTCCTCCAAAGTCTTTGCAACCCCCGCCCCCAGCTTTGTGTCATCTGCAAATTTGATGGGTATGCTCGCTATTCCTACATTCAGGTCATTAATAAAGATGTTAAATAACACCTGACCCAGAATAGATCCCTGTGGAATGCCACTTGAGACCTACTTCCAATCTGACATCATTCCATTAATAGCTACTCTTTCTTTGCGGTTGTTTAACCAATTATGTATCCACTGAATGGTAGTTCTATCAAGCCCGCATTTTGCCAGCTTACTTATGAGAATGTTATGTGGGACTGTGTCAAAAGGCTTGCTAAAGTCCAGGTATATTATGTCCACCGCATTCCCCTTGTCCACCTAACCAGTTACCCTGTCAAAGAAGGAAATCAAGCTGGTCTGGCATGACTTGTTTTTAGTAAATCCATGCTGGCTGCTAGTGATCACCCCTTCATCCTCCAGGTATTTGAAAACTGAATGTTTTATAGATTACTCTGGTAGCTTCCCAGGTATCAAGGTCAGGCTGACTGGTCTGTAGTTCTCTGGCTCCTTCTTGTTAAAGATGGACTCTGCGTTAGCCCTTCTCCGGTCTTCCAGGACCTTTCCTGTCATCCATGAGTTTGCAAATATTTTTTCCAGTCGCTCTGAGATTTCTTCAGCTAATTCCTTCAGCACCCTGGGGTGAATAGCATCAGGTCCTGCTGACTTGAATTCACAGATCCAGTAACCACTGCAAACGCACTAAGAAATCTGTTATTTACAGCCAGGCACTCAGATGTTACAGAATATGCTCTGAGGAGAAATCTGGGATATACATGTAAACATGCCCAACAAAGACACTCCATCAGAGAAGTAGATCACGTTGTGGAATGGGCTCCCCAAATGCCCGGAGGGAATCTGCTTCAACACAGAAATAAAACCCCCTCCGACTGCACACTGCTAGAAGTCACCTACCATCCCTAGACATCACCTTGTCTTTCTTATAATGCAAGCCCTTTTGAGGCTTTCCCATTCACCTGTCCCTAACAGCCCAATAGGGCAATGCAAATCAAAAGAAAAACATTAGAAAAGGATCAAAAAGTGGCTGATGTTCAGCAGGGGTGAAAGTAATATTAAATTCTTACCGGTACGGGAGCCTGGCTCCTTTTGCTTCAGGGGAGTTGTTTCTGATTTACATCAATATAAGGGCTGGTCTATACTGGGAACTTACATCAGCATAGCTATGCCTCTCAGGGATGTGAAAAATCCACATCCCTAAGAGAGATAGCTATGCCGACCTAACCTCAGTGTAGCCCGTGCTAGGTCGCCGGAAGAATGGCATTGACCTGTCCACCTCTTGGGGAGGTGGATTAACTATAGTGACAAGAGGGGTTCTTCCATCGCTGCAGTGAGTGTCTACAAAGCACTATGGCGCGACAACCGTAGCGTTTTAAGTGTAGACATACCCTAAGTCGGATCAGAATTAGGCCCGCTATTGCACTACATGGGCACCAGAGGGCAGTATGTGCACACACCAACACAGCGTATAGGCGAACGACAACTTCTCCGGTAATGTCTTTCTTAACTTGGCATTCTGGACGAGAGGTTTAATGATGGCTGAATTTTTGGCACAGGGAGAGAAAACTAAAATTCAGCAAGCCATCTGTCCAAGGCTGGCTCTAGGATGCCATTACTGCAGGGCAGGGGTAAATGGGTTTTTGGGGCCCCTGGATGTCGCTAGTTAAAAAACATCCACTGTATGCACTAAAAGAGCCACATTTGTTTTAGCAAATGAGTACTTGCAGATACAGACCAGACAGATGCTCAGCTCATGGGCACACACAAGTACCCATTTGCAGGTGCAAATGGAATTCAGGTTTCAGCAGTGTTCCATGGTCAGTGGCTGAATTGTCCCGTCAGATATGCAGGAAACGATCAAGGCTTAATTTAACTCAACATCACATGTTAATCAATGGTCCAATTAAAAGTCACTCTAATACTTTCTTGTCAAGGCAGAGGCTTACGGCCCCATCAAGCTCCAACTGAAGTCAATGGAAAGACTCATTCACTACAATGGGAGACCAATGGGTCTATGTACATGCTATACAACCACCTGCCCGAATGCTTTGCTGTGAAACCTGAATTCTGAATGAACTCAAACCACGAGAGATGCCAAGGAAGACCTAGGACAACAGCCCATGTCAAACATGAAGGTTCATTATCCAGACCTTGCCATAGGGTACCATGGGTAAGCGGAGAAACCCCCCCTTGTGGTCATGTAGTTGCACAGTCGTTCCTTTGGCTTGGTCAGTGTCATAAGCATAGCCATGATCAAATCAAGCAGATGGGATCCTTACGCTTTTCCAGAAGCTTGTAGAGCCTTGACTCTGGTGTGTTTCACACAAACAGAATGTGTTTGTGAATATACATCAATATAGTTAATAATCTGCAAATCTGGACAGTTCTCATGATTCAGTGCAGCGGCATCACTCCCAAGTCTCATTAACAGAACGTTAACTATGATCCAATCATGGATTGGCTCCTCCCATCAGCGCACTGGTCCCCTCTTTGTCTATGACTCCTTTTATCCAAAGGTAGCATATGTCCCTGATCCTCTCTGGATAAATGTGGTTGGACCATATTTCCAGTATAGCACCAGGTGGACAATAAGGCTAGCTGTGTAAGTCAGCTAAAGCCCAATATATCCAACGCTAGACTAAGCCACCCTGAGGGAGGACTGGCATGGAGCTAGGAGACCTGTGCATAAGCCCTGGGAAGGAATTGTGCCTTACAGTCATCTCACGGAAGCACAATTCCTCCTCTTCTGTTCTTTGGTGTGGGGCATATGCTGTGCCAGCCCATTATCAGATGGATCAGACTCTCCCACTTATGTCCAGACAGCTCCACTGGCCAGGGCCTGAACCAAGGATCCACGCCAATCGCAGCCATTCAGGGGTTGGATGGACCTTACTTTCTCAAGCTAAGATCCTGCCACAATGTAACCCCCTACCTGGGCATGTCTCCTGAATATCAGAGGCTAAATAACATTGCTAAGACACACGTTGTACTCCTGGAGGTAACATGGGCTATACATTGTCTGCTATAACTCTGTAATAAAAGAAGAAATTAAATGAGCCCTGACCCTGTTTATCTCACACAAACTATATATATAAATGATAGATGTGCAAATAGCTCACAGCTCAAAAGAGTTAGATCATGTGTTAAAATAGCAGATGAGCCGGCCGCTCTAGAATAGACCTGTTGTGTTTTGGACTCACGTCATGCAATATGCTTAAATGCACCCTGTATGGTAACAAATATTTGGAAACCATGTTATCGAGCTCTTTTGAAGGATTCCCAGAAGTAATTCCTGCAAGAAGCACACACCCAGGCTAGTCAGAATTTCCGGACTGACGGTCCAGTTGCTCAATGCCTGGTTAGGCAGGTCGAAGAGAAAACACGGCAACGCCTTTGCAGGGATAATAGATAAAGGTGTGAGAATCCAACTCCCTGGTCAGCGTATAGACGTGTGAGTGACCCCCCCCAGGTCCTTGGAGAGGCTGGGATACGTATGCACATCTTCAGTTCTAGTCACAGGATAGCTCTCCCCTTAATGTTTGCTTTCCCCCTTAAATCCGAATCCTGAAGCAGAGATAGCTACAAGGTTTATGGAGCAAAACCCTTGAAAAGTCATTCTCCTCTGAAAAATGACTGCAGAATTAGGATTAGTGGGGTTCCAGCTCTCTCTGTCTAGTACGTACCGATCACCAGGCAGTCTAGGCTCTGCTGTACCTATTTACTGCCCCTGTTCCAGAGCGGATACCTTCAGATTACAATTAAAAAAAAGAAATGATGGCTTCTCCATCATTTGATGACTTCAAAGACTGGATACTTTTCAGGAAGATTTGCCTTAATCGAACACAAGTTATTGCACTCAGTACAAGGGTCACTGGGTGAAATTCTCTGGCCTGTGTTACACAGGAGGTCAGACTAGCTGATCGAAGGGTCCCATCTGGCCTTAAAATCTATGAACCTAAGAAAGCTCTTTTTCTAAATAGCAAGAAACTTGACCTTGACTGCACTTTGGTACCAATACTCTAAACAGCTGATAGGACAGGGCAAGATTTTTGTTTTCTTGTCCATAATCAGAGTGGGCTCGGGGGAAAATATTTTTAGTGTTGGCCCAGGGCAACAGAAAGGTCTGATGGAGAATTAATTGGTTTGGAGAATTGGGTTGTCTAATCCAAAGTCCTGGAATAGAAAGGGCAGTGGGTTGAGGGAAGTTTGCTGCTGTTTGTTCATAATTGTTTTAGCTCAAATGCTGTGGTAGAGAGACACATTAGCTGGCGTAAGCTGAGAGGAAATGAATGGCAATATAATGAATGGCAATGCATTCCTATTGGTTGGAATTCGGCACCGTGGGTGAAAGGGCCTGCTAGGCCTTCAGTTTAGAGGAAAACTTAAAGCAGGTAAGGTACTGCATCCTGTAATTAGTGCAAAGCCTGTATTAGCTACACCTGCCACGAGAGAGGGTAGATGAGGAAAAACACTGAGTCTAATAAAAACCACCGTTGTGAGTTTTGGGTGGTGGTTGCACTTTGGGATATTTTACCTTCCCATTTCAAACCTATTTTAACGTTAGCTAGAAGGAGGCTGTGTCTACACTACACACCACTTGCAGGGGCGTTGAGGGTGTGTGTAGCTAAACGCCGCAGTGAAAAGCAGGTTGAGTCCACACCTTGTGTTTAGCTACACGTGGCGGTGAAAGGCTCTGGCCGGGGAGAGGCAGAGGGGAAAGGCTCTGATGGCAGGAATGCAGTGCGACGTGGGGCTGGTGGGCGCAGGGCCCTGGGTTTGGGGCCGGCAGCTGGGACCGGGGCCAGGTGTGGAGCAGGGTGGTGCTTCCCCCATGGGAGCTGGCCTGGGTCCCCCCCCGAATGTTCCTCGGTGCTTCCTTGGGGGGCATGCCCCACAGATTGGGGACCTCCGGAATAGCTATATGCAACACTCCATGTCGTTAGGATTAAGTACCTACCCCAGCTAAACTGTTCTTGCTAGTAATTAAAATAACCCAATAAATTGAGCTGGAGTAAGCAAAGAAATAGGAGTAGGTGGGATCAGAAGGAGATGGGAGAAAACAGCAGCAAACAGTGCCCCTCAAATAGCAGAGAAAGATGCTTGCCACGGGTGGCACCGTTCCACAGGGATTTGGGAGGATCTTGGAGTCGTAACAGGCTGTCATCTCAGGATGTTCCATCCTTTATTAGTGGATGAATCAGACACTTCATCTCTATCCCTGGGAATTCCCAAGGCACAGGATTTCCTCATGTCTCTTTTTTTCCCCTGAACAAAGGAAGTTACCCTGTGTTTTTTAGAGTAAGGCTGATATTTTAGTGACTTGAAACTTTTTTCATACTATGCTCCGGGAGTCCCTACACAAATATTATTCAAATGAGAGAATCTTCTGAAGTGAAACAATAGTTGGTATTAGAAACACTGTCTGGGATTCTCCAAGCCAGTAGGAGTTGGGTGCCTAACTCCCTTTTGAAAGTCCCAGCAACTGTAGCTAATGCGTATCTGTGGAAACTATTACAACTAGATAAACTACACGCATGCATCCTGATTCAGCACACACTAAATCCCATTGACTTCAGTGGGCTTTGGATTGAGCCCTACAATGCAAGAAACAGCTCTTGGGACCTTCTATTCCAGCAACACATGCCCCAAGTACTCGTAATATGATGTACAAAACAGCTACATTACAAGATTGTCAAGGTTGCAAAATCAAGCACTCAAAAGTTAGGAGGTGTCAGAATTTAGGATGCCCGTGTGACCTTAATTCAGCCCCCTCCTCTTCATTCATTACACGATCACACTATTTTTCCACAGGACCTCTGTCCCATTAGTTGTTATGAGGCTAGCCACCAGATCAGAGGTTTGCAACTTTTTTTTCATTTGCAGACCCCTAAAAATGTTGAATTGAGGTGCAGACCCCTTAGGAAATCTTAGACATAATCTGTGGACCCCCAGGGGTCCATGGACCACAGGTTGAAAACCACTGCACTAGGTGATCAGCCACGGGAGATCAGCCACTAGAAGCCAGCAATGGTTCAAGTACTTAAGTGGATCTGCCTTTGTCCTGTTGAGGTCACTGTATACAGAATGAGTTCATTACAGTATCCTGGGATGTATAGTGGTAAGTGTCTGTGATGTGAAGAGAGAGGGGATATTACTGGTTGGAGTCCCTCTAGGTTTGTTTCTTTTTCCATATTTTGTAGTAGTTGGCCAGGATGACAAGAGGAAACTGGTGATCTGACAAATTAAGGGAGGCCAAATGTAGTGGCGGAATGATGTTAATTTGGAGCATTATGTTAATTTGGAGCAACCATAACTTTGCAGTCTCTGCATGGCTGGGATACATTCAGGGGGATATTAACACAAATCATTGTTTAAACCCCTGAAGCATTAAGATACCTTCAGCGATGCAAATCTCTTGAACTACATAATTAACCCTAAAGACATGAGGCCAGATCTTCAGCTGATGTAAGTCGGCATAGCACAATTGTCCTCACTGGCGTGATCCTGAGATACACCAGCTCAGGACCTGGCCCTTTAACTGTGAGCAGTTAGTTAATTTTTCACAGAGTGAAAACTGATAAGACATAAACCAATTTCTCAAACTCCTGGGGCCAGATCCTTAGATGGTTTAAATGGGTATAGCGCCATTGAAATCAATGGGCCAGATCCTCAGCCGGTGTAAATGGGTATAGTGCCATTGAAGTCAATGAAGCTAAGCTGACTTACACCAGCTGCTGATCTGGTCCACAGAATATTAGGACTGGAAGGGTCCCAGACCAGGTCATCTAATGCAAACGTCTTATTGTGTGTGTGTGTGTGTGGGGGGGTAATTAACCTCTCTAGACAAGGCAGGCCTTGATGACTGCCTTTGATTTTATTTCATTGCTGTCTTTGGAAGCTGGCTCCATTCCCCTACTAGTCGGAGTTCCATGGTGCTCAGTTACTAGCAATGAGGCTTCCGCAACAGTAAACTTTACACAGTTTAAAAAACAAATAAAATAAATTCGCAATTCAATGGCCTGTGATAAATCATGCTCAGTGTTCACCTCACAAACATCACTGTCACAATGGCTACTAGCTGGCATCCTGGCTGGCTAAGAGAGGCTGAGGACTGACTTGCCCTCTTAAACACCAGCGGGTAAAATTCTGGGCCCACTGAAGTCCATGGCAGAACTCCCATAGACTTCAGTGGGGTCAGGATTCAACCCTAGGCGTGGTCTCTACAGCTTAGGTAGGAGGAATGCCGGCAGATCCATTTGGAGGAAATAGTATTTTTCCACTTACCCAGCTCCGTCCATCCCAGAGCTTTGCAACTGTTAACTTAGGCGCCACACAGACAAGCCCGAAGTCCGTCTCGACACCTTGCTGTGAGCTAGGTGTTCTAGCTCCCTCTTTACACCATTTCAGCCCCTGCTGCATGCAGCATGGAGAAAAAGGACTTCAGTTCTCGGGGCGTCAGGCTAGTGCTTCCCACTAGAACTGGCTCCATTGGATCAGCCTTTCTAACGAAACTCGTTTCACTGCTGCTATCATGACAAGTTAATAGAACATTTATCACGTGTTTCTATGGCCTAAGGGAAGGGAGCTGAGAGCTGATGATTACCTGGCAAACATATAAGAGAAGATAAATGCTTATCACTACCACCTACTCTCAGTAGTGATTTCCACTGCCAGGTAACCCTCTCTTTACAGGGTTAGATCCCCAGTATCACTTTCCGTAGCAGTAACACCCACGCCGCTATCAGGGCTGCCCTCTCATTTTATTAGAGGCTGCGTTCATGACTGGATTCCTGCTTCCGTTCCCCTAAGACCAGGGCAGGCAGTTAGGAAGGGCTAGGAGTCCAGGCCTTAGGGGAGGAGACTGTGACTCAGAACTCTTGGGTATCATGCCCCTGCCTCACTACGCACACTTAGCGAATTCACCTTGCTACCCTTCAGTTTACCCCCTTGAAAAATCGGTCAAAAACCTTATAAGGCTGTTGTGAGTTCTAGTTACTTAGGGTCAGGTTTTGAATCCCTTGCTCCCATTGGGGAGCAATTATCTGCCCAAGGGCTTCCACTAAAGTGAACAGGAGCCTTTGTGCAAATAGCTCACCATTTCAGAGTTGCCTGTGAAAGTTAGGTGACCAATTCCAAGGAATTCCCTTTGGCATATATAAAAATCCCAGCTCTGGACTTTAACGGTTCCTAACCAGTTTGCTATCCTGGGATGAGGAGCGCATGAGGACCTAGCTAGAGAATGCCCCAGGTGATCCTTGATCTGCAAGGGTCATGAGACTTGCTTTGGTGGTGATGATGATTCATGTCAATGGAGAAACCTACTTGTTAGTTTACAGGGAAACTTTTAAAAGGTGCATCCAGGGGCAAAGGGGGTTAAATCAGTAAAAATTTGTCAGATGGGATGTGACAAAGCTGCATCACTCCAATTGTCAGCGAGATTAATCTGATTTTCCAGGAGGAAATTTCACTCTCATTTGCTTATTTGACTACTTGGGCTTTCTGGTAAAGGCAATGTTTTCCTTAGCCCATTAAATATTTGAGTTTAAGGCCAAAGTTCTTCCTAGTTTCGCTCACCTATGTTGCTTATACAGTTACCCTGAGAGATGGAATGTTTGTTGCCCTAAAATAACCTTTGAAATAGATAAAAGTGCAACAAAAATCTATAAATAGTAACTGGAGCATACTTTCCTAGAGCACACAGATCCTCCACACCCACTACAGCGTGTCTGCCATTAACTACTAGAGCTGAAGTGAAATGGCTTTCTTGCAGTTTCAGGAGAACGAGCAGTTGAAACAATAAAAAGATCAAATGATTTCGGGAAAGCTGGTGAATTCCTGTATAGGAAATGAAGAGAGAGTTTAGTTGTTTTTCAATGGCTCTCTCTGCTCAGCAGGAAACGTCTCAATAGAATCCCTTCTTTTCACACTGCTACCAACCCTGTTTCTTATTATGTGTTGTTGTTTATTTGTCATGGAGGTTGTGCTGGGTGCTTTGTCCCAAAGAGCTTACAATCTAAATGTAAGACAAGAGACGAGGTGGATATAGACTGAAAGACGGGAACACAAAGAAGCAATGAGAACATCGGTACCTCATCCAGTAACTTCGTAAAATGTTATGCAAAAATCCAACCCTTCCGCTGCTTTAGTGAAAGCAAGTACTTTGTCAGTATCCTATTGTGACATGAAGCTCCCCTGTATTCACACCCTACTCACTGTTGTAATAATCTTTGTACAAAACATGCCTATCGAGGTATCATTCGAAAACTAAAAACTCACTGATCATTAATACTCTTGTGTGATGTATGTATGCGATGGGTATGAAGCATTATGGATAAATGCTGGAATTATGACTAAAGTGTGTGTAAACCAAGTGTGTCGGGGGAGTTGTTAAACAGATCTCGCCTAAACAAAGTAACAAGTGTTTACTTCATCTTACATATATGCAGTAAACAGGACCATCAAGACAGCAGTGGGAGGAGATGGTAGGAAACAAAAGCATTTGTATTTCAGCAAACACAAGCAAGGGAAGAAAGAGCAAGGAGCTTCCTTCACCACCAGACTCCATGTCACCTTTCTCACAGCTGGAATAGACTTTACTTTGAGTGTCTTGCCTATTTAGACCTTCAGCTCTGCAGGGCAGGCACTGTCTCCTATGAGGTGTGTGTCCAGTGCCCAGCACAATGGGCCCTGTTCTCAGTCAAAAGAGATAGGTGCTACTGGTGGGTACAAATAATAAGAAGTACAGTGGAGTTTGGAGAAGGCAATGACTCTAGATGAAATTTGGCTTACCACCTGTGGGTTAACAGACCTCCTCCTGTGAAATACCTTTTGGGATTTTTCAGGGCAGGATCCTTGTGTATATCCAGGGGGCATTTCAGTCACACTATCCTAGGGGGATCTCCAGATGGGGAATCTGCCTTAAGAAGAGACTGGTGCAGGAGCTGGGGACGGTATGTCAGCAGAGCAAGGGATGTGAGAGGAACAGAACAGAAAGGGAAGTAAAATGAAAAGGTAGACAGTGTGGATAGCTTGTTTTCAAACAGGACTAAACCCCGTGGCAAGCTGAAGGCAATCCAATTACACAGACACTTCCCTGATGTTACCCTTGAAGCCATCATCACAAAACATCTCTGTGGCAACTATGGCGATTGCTTACATGAAAAGGTAGGTCACCCACAGAGTATGAATGGAAGGGAAGGTGGTCTAGAGACAATCACTATAATAAGATGTAGCACGGGACGTTTGGAAACCCCTGCATTAGGTCTTGCATTTCTTCCATGTGTTTCCTCATGGACTGGTTTCCCTTGAACTTGTTGGCTTTGTTGTGGAATTCTGTTGGTATTTATTACCTGGTACAATGATAAAACCTGGAAAACACTGGTTGGGTCAGATCAGATTAGACAATTGCTTAGTATTTACGGCTGTCGGGAAAATAGAAGCTGATGTAATTCTTTCTGGGAAGAAATTCCTGCATCAGTTATAGGCTCATAAAAACTTTAAAGGCGTGAGAAGAGGGCTTTATTTTAATCTCAGTGAGTGACACAAGGCCAGCGTGCAACAGTTATGCCCCACTTTTCTCATTTAACAGTAAATCCAGGCACTTATATTGACAGAATTCCACATAGTGGTTAAGGGTCAATCAATTTGCCAAACAGGTATGAGCTAATTAAATCATTCTCTGCTTGTTTTCCTGCAAAAAGATGGAAATCAATGATAAAAACACTTGTCCTCTAAGCGTGTGTGAAGGTGGTCTCCTCCATTTTCTTTATTCTTGCTGCACAAGAAATTTACCTCTGGCCTCCATACATCTTTGTTCTTCCACAACATCCTGCATAATAGGAGAGAGTGAATAAGGGAGTTAGTGTGGTCTATTTCTGTCTCAGCCATGTTGGATTTCATAGATTCTACAGCCAGAAGGGACAACTATGATCATCCAGTGTGACTTCCTATGTAACACAGGCCATAGAACTTTCCCAGACTAATTCCTAGAGCCGAGCTTTTGGAAAAACTTCCAGTCTTGATTTTAAAATTGCCAGTGATGGAGAATCCACCATGATCCACTGCCAAACTGAATTTGTCCAGCTTCAGCTTCCAACCTCTGCATCATGTTAGACCTTTCTTTGCTAGAGTGCAAAGGCCATTATCAAGTATTTGTTCCCCACGGAGGTACTTACAGACTGAAATCAAGTCACCCCTTTATCTTCTTTTTGTTAAATTAAATAGATTGAGCTCCTTGAAATGGATTGAGCTCCTGTTCTTTACATCTCTTGGCTACTGAGATTGTAAGCTATTCAGGGCAGAGAATTTTTTCACTGTGTATACAGCCAGTGCTTAGCATAATGGGGTCTCAACTGGCCTGGGGTTCCTAGAGGCTATTGTAGATGTGGGTCAATAAAAAAGCAGCTGCAACATCACAAGATCTTTTCCTGGGATGTGTCTCACATTCTCAAGAGAGTTCCAGACCAATTCAATGGGCCTAAATTGTTTAAAGAAGCATCTACACTTTGGGTGTCTCTCTGAAGCTCACTTTTTAATACCCAACTCTAGTGCTGGTTTTACAAAAAGGACTTTTAAAAATCTGAAACAACTGGGGGGAAAATATGTTTACAGAGTTCTCCCCTCCACCCCCTTTTTGGAGTAGCTCTATAAATGAATCCTGCAAACGTGTACATTTGGAATCCTGTTTTCTCATCTCATTCACTTGTTCAAGTGGGACTGCTTCTTCCAGATGATTTACAAATGATACCACCACAGAACCCTGAATGCAGTAGGGTACCAGATGGACTCAGACACAGTGAGCTGGAGGATACACTGTTTAAAATCAATGTAGTAGCTTAGCGGCAGCTCCATCCACCTCTTTGGGCCCCAGAACCTTCAGCACCTTGTCCATCACTAACTGTAACATTCTGCAAGCTCCTATCATGATACAGCCACCACATTGAATGCGTGATATAAATTTGGGTACTGTGGGCAACTTCCTGCAACTTTAAGTTCACAGATCAGAAACTTTATTCTTACTGAGCCACAGATAGCAATCTTTGGGAATTTCATTTACATATGAACCAACAACAACTAATGAGTAACATCGGGCATGTCCTTAATTACAGAAAAGAGTGAGTTGTTTTCAGTTATATATCGTAATTGGTCCAGATTCTATTCTAAATTGCACCAGAATCGATCCAGAGCCATTTCTTTGACTGCAGTGGAATGACGCTGGATTTACACTGGTGAAAATGAGGGAATTTGCCGCAGTGGGTTTTTTTCCCCCTCCTGTTTCCTGCTGTTATTATCATACCAGTCCTGGTTTCTCAATTGCCTGAGCCTGGAGCTGGACAGGAAATGGTTTTCCCATCCTGCAAAAATGTTCACAATTTCAATTTTTTTCCCATTCTGCGTCAGGAGAAACCGGAGACCTTTTGAAGTTTTCCAACAAGAATGACTCACCCCAGAATAGCCAATCGCTTGGTGGTTAGGGCACTCGCCTAACATGTGGTAGATTGAAGTGCAACTTCCTTCTCTACTTGATTTGGAGCTGGGGTCTCCCTCATCTCAGGGGACTACCTGACTATCCGGCAACTGGCTCTTCTATGGTGGGCTAAACTCTCCTTCTTTGACCATAAAAGCCAGCCTGGCCCAGTCTGGAGGAAATTTTAGTTGAGACAGGTGGGTTCCAGCAACAAGCTGTGGTTTTGTTGGAAATTTCCTGGCTGATTCTAGCTGAGCCACTTTAAGTCACAGACACAGTAAAAGACAATATTTCAGGAGTGTATCGTTAATAAACTTCATCACTTCTGATGGAATACACCATTTATTTGTATCCATTCAGTCACTCCCATAACATTCCACAGTGTGTATTTACGAGCTTTGCACCAGATTGACTGTCGGCCTCCCTGGCCTTTTGATATGCCTGCCGCAGCCCTTTGGCTTTCAGGTGGCACTGCTGCGGGTCCTTGTCGTACCCCTCCTCCTGCATCCCCCAAGCAATCTGCTCATAGACATTGGTGTTTCTGTGGCTGGTCTGTAGCTTTGCTTCTTCTCCCGACAGGCCCTGGAGCTCCAATATCTCCTGTCTACTCCAGGCTGGAGTGTGGCTGGAGTGTGTAGCTGGCATGGTCAGCTGGGCAAGTTGCACACAACAATGCAGCGCTGCTAGGTGCGCTCGCCAATCTGGGCAATTGGGAAAAGGCACTTCAAAAACTCGTTGGGCTTTAATGGGTCGGCAGGGCTTCCAAGCTATGTGACCCCAGAGCGGTCAGTGTGGGACAGCTGCTGGAGGACTTTTAGGGCAGACATAAGGAACACAAGGTCTATGCTTGTGCTGCCTTGTCCTAAGTACATCGACCATGGCTTAACGCCACTCGGTGAGATGGTGTTACTAGATCGGCATAACAGGGAGCTTAGATCAGTGGGAGACTAATTTAAGTGTAGACATGTGCACAGCTAGGTCGATGCAAGGCAGATTATGTGTAGAGCAGGCCTAAGTAGTACCTTGCTCTGCACACAGTTACCCATGAAATCAGTGGGTCTACTCATCGAGTTGGGTACTGTCACCTTGGGCTCATTGGTGAGACATAACAATCCTGCCTACTTACCATGTATGCCTCTGGGCAAATCTTGTCCAACTCCAATCCACTCTCGCCACCCAACGTTGGAGGAGTGGGTAGATTATTTAACAGTTAGACTATGTCTACACTAGAAACTTTTCAGCTGCACTGCTAGCTACAGATGGAGTTCCTCTGATGCTGTAATTAATCCACCTCTCCATGAGGTGGCAGTTAGGTCGATGGAAGAATTCTTCCATCAACCTAGCACTGTCTACACTATGGCTTAGATTGGCTTACCTATGTTTCCGAGGGGGTGTGAATTTTTCACGCCCCTGAGCGACGTAGCTGGGACAACCTAACTTTTTAGGATAGACCAGCCCTTATTGTAGTAGCAACTAGAAATCTCAACCTAGGTACCGGTCGTGCTAGGCACTGTACAGACAAAGTATGCAGTAGGTCCTGCCCATTTATTACCTGGGTTCCTTACACTGAGTTGCACTCTGTAGCAATTGTAATAATACAGAAGAGATGTCTTAAACGGCCGTTTAGAAAATCTATAGTTCACAGATGGACCTTATTTTGCAAAGATTCCAGATTTACACAGGAAAAGGTGTACTGTACACAACGAAATGTTGCACTGGGCATTGTAATGGAATCAGGTTGTGGCCTGCTCCCATTCAAGACAATGGGAGCTTTGTCAGTGGTTTCAGTTGGAGCAAGATCAGGCCTCAGACCTGGAAAAGAACATAATTCAAAGTCTCAGATGATGCAATGGCATTGACAGTAAAGATATTTTTGTTACATTATTATTGGGCAACAATTGTCTCACATGAATGTTGCTCTAGGAGCACATAATATTTGCATTTATGAAAAGGAAAGGGACGATGCTATAATTAAGATAAGGAGGCCCAGGTTCTATTCCTGGCTTTGCTACCGATTCCCTCTGTGACCTTGGGCAGATCACTTAGGCCGTGAATTTGCAAAGACTTAAGGGGGTTGTATCGATACATTTGCTCCAACCCCTCAGACAGAGACAAACACCTACAAGATCTCTATCAAGCATTCTTACAACTACAATACCCACCTGCTGAAGTGAAGAAACAGATTGATAGAGCCAGAACAGTTCCCAGAAGTCACCTACTACAGGACAGGCCTAACAAAGAAAATAACAGAACGCCACTAGCCGTCACCTTCAGCCCCCAACTAAAACCTCTCCAATGCATCATCAAGGATCTACAACCTATCCTGAAGGACGACCCATCACTCTCACAGATCTTGGGAGACAGGCCAGTCCTTGCTTACAGACAGCCACACAACCTGAAGCAAATACTCACCAGCAACCACATACCACACAACAGAACCACTAACCCAGGAACCTGTCCTTGCAACAAAGCCCGTTGCCAACTGTGTCCACATATCTATTCAGAGGACACCATCATAGGGCCTAATCACATCAGCCAGACTATCAGAGGCTCGTTCACCTGCACATCTACCAATGTGATATATGCCATTATGTGCCAGCAATGCCCCTCTGCCATGTACATTGGTCAAACTGGACAGTCTCTACGTAAAAGAATAAATGGACACAAATCAGACATCAAGAATTATAACATTCAAAAACCAGTCGGAGAACACTTCAATCTCTCTGGTCACTCGATTACAGACCTAAAAGTGGCAATTCTTCAACAAAAAAACTTCAAAAACAGACTCCAACGAGAGACTGCTGAATTGGAATTAATTTGCAAACTGGATACAATTAATTTAGGCTTGAATAGAGATGGGGAGTGGGTGGGTCATTACACAAAATAAAACTATTTCCCCATGTTTAATCCCCCTCCCCCCAACTGTTCCTCAGATGTTCTTGTTAACTGCTGGAAATGACCCACCTTGATTATCACTACAAAAGGTCCCCCCCCCCCCCCCCGCTCTCCTGCTGGTAATAGCTCACCTTAAGTGATCATTCTCCTTACAGTGTGTATGGTAACACCCATTGTTTCATGTTCTCTGTGTATATAAATCTCCCGACTGTATTTTCCACAGTATGCATCCGATGAAGTGAGCTGTAGCTCACGAAAGCTTAAGCTCAAATACATTGGTTAGTCTCTAAGGTGCCACAAGTACTCCTTTTCTTTTTGCGAATACAGACTAACACGGCTGCTACTCTGAAACCTTTCTGTTGATGTACTCTGTGACTAGGTGGCCTGATGCCAAAGTAGGAATATGCGTGCCATCTGTCGGTCCTCTGCAGTTTGAGAACCCCGTTGCTGCAGATCCATCCACTATGTCCTGCACACTGCCAAGAGTTACAGTCCTACGTAGCAGGAGGGAATTAATGGCCCTGCACACTTGCATCACAACAGACCCCGCAGTGAATTTTCCAGCACCGTATTGATTTCCAGCTGATTGGTAGCAATCTGGCATTCCCTTGCTTCTCTACTGTCAATGCAGCTCTCATTTTAGTGTCCCTGCGCTGGAGGGCTGGGATGAGCTCAGCACACAGATCCAGCAATGTGGACTTGCACATCCGAAAGTTTTGCAGCCACTGATCATCATCCCAAACCTACATTACAATACAATCCCACCAGTCAGTGCTTGTTTCTCAGGCCCCGAAGCAGTGCTCCGCCAGCTCCGTGAATGCCACCAACAACCTTGAATTGTTTTTCAGTATGTCCCACATCAATCTGTCCTCCAAGAAATCACCATGTTCCCCAATGATTCGGTTCTTCTTGTGATTCTGCAAACCCCAGAGCATTGTGTGTCCTGTGCTTCCAATGCTTTTGACAATAGTGCAGAGCTGTGCAGGCCCCATGCATACATCAGAGATGGTGGACAATGAGGAAGGCCATGTAAAATTGTGGGATTTTGAAAAAAAATTGCTAAAATGATGGGCTATCGATGGCATTCTGGGATGGAGACTGTTTCATCCTGGGACTTAGACCTCTTTCTCCCAGTCTCCCCTCCGTGAATCATTTCTGCATCACCATGCATTGGTAAAACACACTGTGCTGGACAGTGGCTGGTTGCACAGTGGGATACTTACCCATGGTGCACTGCACTATGCATTGATACAACTGCTCCTGGTGAGAACATCCACCGCAACACAAGGAGCCAAGTATGCACTCGCACCAGCGATGTGGTGGCTGTATGCCAATGAACCTTGTGTTGGCAAAACTTTCTCATGCAGACATGGCCTGAATGTAAGGGTGACAGACTCTGGCACATAGCGAGGGAACCATCCTAAAACAGCATAAATAGTAAGCAAACCAAGGTGTGTGTATTTTTGTCTGAAGATTTGTTCTACAGTAGCCTGTGTTGGGTAGGAAGTAACTTGAGTGGATAGATACTGCTTTAGATAAAACTACCTGCCTGCAGCTAGATTCCATTAAAGAAAAATATTTGAAGGTTGCCTTGCCCAATATATCTTCCAACTGCAGAATATTCAAAGGTTCCTTTATTAGCCTTGTTGTTGCTCATGATCCAAGGAACATGATGCAATGCCATAAAAAGATAGTCACCTCCACAAACATTGCATCATGAACATTAGAGAAAATACAGAATAAAAGTGTCCCAGGAAGCTGAGCTTTTATAACACAGACTAGCGTGGAGGCATTGGAGAGATGATGAGTAATACAAATCAAGCAAAAACGGCATGAAATAGGACTTTCAAAGGGCTTGGACAATAAAGAAGAGCTCTTTGAGAAAAGTGTAAAACCGGTAGCAGAAAGCAGATGAGTCTGACCTTTGAGGAAAGCAACATGCAAAGTGTGGGATCACATGCTATAAATATTACCTGAGGAATTTAGGCACATCTGCAAATCCCCACCCGGGAGCTGGTTTTAAAACAGAGTGAAACTTTGTGAAAATGTTGTAAAACTAGTTTTCTTGTTCTTTTGGGGAAAATTTTAAAAGTTTTGACCAGTTTGACACTGGTTGAAAATCAAGAGGAAATGATAAATCATGAAAAAAAAAGGTGTTTTTTTCCTCTTGAAATTCAAAAATTTCAATAAAATTATTCATCACAATTTTGAAATTTGAAAATGTTCACTGAGTTCTGCTAGAGAGCCTTTCACAGCTGCCCCGTATTGCCTTAATTTAGCATTAATAAAGGGTGACTTTTTCAGTGGCACAAATGACAGTTAGGCACCCAACTCCCATTGGTGTTGAGTGCCCTACTCCCATCTATATCTTTAAAAATCTTCCCCTTAAGTAACCAAAGCATTTGTAGTTTGGTGGATGGTCATATGTTATAATGAAATAGATGCACAACACTGGACACACCTATAGCTTTCCAGCTATCTGTCAGTGCCGCCATATCCTTGTCAATTATGCCCAGTAAATGTGTGAGTCTGGCTGTCTTACCTGTCTAATAACAGGGGGTTCCAGTTGTACTGGTAACAGTGTTTTTGCCAAACTGTCTCTTAATGCAGGCCAGACAGAGTGGATTTCTTTCTCACGCCCTCAGAGGGTGCAACTGCTTTAATGCTAGGTTCTGTGAGGTCCCAATCTTGTGTATTATTCATAGATACCAGTTAGCTTTCTTAATCAATCCCACTTCCTAATCCAATTGGGTGGTGCAGTGTAGGAGGATTACATCACTTCTGGAGGTCCATGGTAATCACCCTTATATGCATAGTTGGCAACATCTTGTTAAAAAATCTCTGAATTTTCTACAGGCAAAATGAATGCATTTCCCTAGGCGTTACAGATGGGATTTTCAGCGCTCATCAAACCAGCCCTATGTGTCCCCTGCTGGAGGCCCTGCTGCTCTGCTACACCCAATCCTAGGAAGCAGCAAGATGGGAGGAAAAGAGCAGCTGAGGCAGTTCCTCCAGGCCTGCCTACAGATGCCTGACTGGAGCAGCCATCTTGGAAGCTAGAGAGCCGTGATCCTCCAACGGCTAGAAGGGTAGCAACAATCAGTCAGAGCCCAGCAGGCTCAGATAAAAGGAGCTGCAGGGCCTCAGTAGGTCAGTTCCCATCTGGGAGCAAAGGGGTGAAGAAGGGGGCTTTGCTCTATCCAAAGGAGCCCAACAAGTAGCCAGAGTTTATGGCTGGCCGAATTTACACAGCTATTGCAGAGGGGGAAGGACCTGAGAACACGGGCTCTGAGTTAGGGTTCAGGATAAAACGCCCTGTAGGAAGAGGCCCAGAGAAATAGCAGCAGAGGATTGCAACTGAGCTGAATGTGGTGGCTGTGTCCAGGGTCCCTGGGTTGGAACCTGGAGTAGTGGGTGGGCCTGGGTTCCTCCACCAGCAAAGTAGCATAAACCCCCAAAGGGAGTAGGGTTTATTTGGGAGCCTGGACAAAAGGCTGAATTTAAAGGACTCAAAACCAGGCTGAAGAGCCTCGTGAGGGCAAAGAGACTGTTTATTTGATGGACTCTTTACTGTCCTGGAACGGGTTCATTTGGAGGGTCAAACCACTGAAGACCCACTAAGGGCTTGTCTACATTACCCGCTGGATCGACAGGCAGCAGTCGATCCAGCGGGGGTCGATTTATCACAGCTAGTCTAGACACGATAAATTGACCGCCCCTCCCCCCCCGAGCGCTCTCCCGTCGACTCCGGTACTCCACCGCTGCAAGAGGTGCAGGCGGAGTCGATGGGGGAGCGTCAGGTGTCGACTCACCCCAGGGAAGACACCACGGTGAGTAGGTCTAAGTATGTCGACTTCAGCATAACGTAGCTGAAGTTGTGTAACTTCGATTGACACCCCCCCCACCCCTGCCAGTGTAGACCAGGCCTAAGGTTGGCTGGCAGCCTGCAGGGAGCATCAGGTGCAAGAAAAGAACTGTGGTACCACACCCAGCCACTGGGAGGTGCTCAAGAACTGAATGACCCTTTATATCACCTAGCTCCCTTCCCATTAGGAGTTTTACCATTGACTTCAATGGGAGTAGAGTTAGGCTAACACTAAGCACTTTTGAAAATGTCACCCAATGTGTGTAGTTTAAGATACCGACAGCAAAAAGCAAACAAGCTATGGTTTATATAATATTCAGTCCACTGACCTACAGTCTTCTTAGATATTATAAACTGTCATGTTGGGAAAGGTAGATGTTTCTGCTAGAGAAATGTTGTTAAAAACGACATGCCCCAGCCCCCTGATAGCCACATCGAGCTCTTTTTGGGCATAGATCTTCATGTCCCATTTTGATGGATTGTTCTCTGCTACATACAACATGTCTGCACGATCCAAGAATTCTGAAAACAGCTTTTTAAGCAGTCGTTCACCTTCTCCAGAAGCAGATATTTTTGGATGACAAGGACAGTGTTATTTAGGGAAAGTGTGTTCCATTCACTGGATCTATTACAAAACATTCCTAGGGCACTATGCTGATGAAGTGCAGTACTTTGGTACTCCTTGTGCTTCGGTCTATGGGAAAGGAATAAATTACTCCCCAAAAGCATTTCCCGCTGATTCACTGCTCTTTATCATCTTATTTACTGGCCTGATCTTGAATTCTCACCACGCCCAAAACTCCCATTGACTTCAAGGAACAGGATATGCCTATTGTGGGAGCATAGGAGCTGTGCAATCAAGTTTCGCTAAAAGAAGCTTCTGAGTTCATCAGCACTGGAGTGCACGTGGATCTAAGATGACTACCGCCATGTGAACTGTACATCAAGCGTAATGTGTCCAGCGTTGAATTCAGTGGCAGGTTTGGATGGAAAAGGACTGCGGGGTTGGCCAGTACATCTGCAATTCCCTAACACAAAAATTCATGCTGACTGTATCTCCCACCCTGTTGCATAACACCCACTTTCCATTGGTGTGAACCACCTGTCTCTTTTAGCTCAGTGATGCAATAAACACAACAGAGACGTTGTTATACTCTAGGGAAAATTTATTTATGCATTGGGAAGACCTGCTACATGCGTTGGTGTCGTTCCAGTGCTGTTAAAAAGCCATTCCCCTCCAACAACATAGACCAGAAGCAGTAGTTTCTAATACTACACATACTCTGAGTTTGGTAACAGAAACAAGACCAGGAGTGATTTTTTTTTCTTGGTGGGAAATTCCTCATAGATATTTCTATTATCTGTACTACAGTAGGGCCCCTACTGGGATTGCAGCCCCATTATGTTTAGTGCAGTACAGGTGCATAATGAGGAACACTTCCTGGCCTAAGGATCTTATGATCTAAATAGACAAAGAGTAGGAGGAGCAGGGAATTCAAGTAACGTTTCCACAATGACAGAGCAAGGTATACAGCCCAGTTCTCCTGGCTCCCAGCCCCATGCTTTATCCATTGGACCACATGACCTCCAAAGACCCCTCTGAAATACACTCAGGCATCTGCACACAGTGAAGCTTTGTCAGCTGTGCCATCAGCACATGGTAAATTCACGGCAGAAGTATCCTCTGTTTGAGTATTCCCACAATACCACAATAATTAAGTGCAAGCCCCTTGGCTAGACCAAGAGGGATGGAGCTCTCTGCATCCTCTGTTGGGGAGAAGGGTAAAAGCTAGCTTAATTTAAATGACTTATAATGTTGTGTATCCATGATTCCACCTACTAAGCTTTGTTGCGTGGGTTGGAATTTGTCTATGTTTTGATGTGTCATGGTGATAATGGGTTGTTATCATTACTGTAATCACGAAAGGGCATGGGAATTGTGCGAGCTATGCCTTGGGTGACTTGGTCACGCTGACTGAACCAGAAGTGGATGTTGACTGGGTAACAAAGCTAGGCTCTGCAGAGAAGGAAAGGGCTGTCATGGGGTCTATGAGGGCTATTCTAAGGAGCAGGGATTCTGTCCAGGGGTTCTGATTTGTTCTGAGCTCCCTAGCGAGAGATCTCGTGCCTTGTGTCGAGGGTTCTGTGAGACACTTTTGGTGGCAACAGAGCTGGCTCCAAGGTGAGGCTTGACTGGAGCAGTGGTGACAAAGCAGAAGTGACATCCCAGTGCTCCAGCCTACCTCGCTGCGGCAAGCAGAGCTGAACTGGGCCAGATAGCTGCACTGGCTGAGCAGTTCTTTGTCAGGACTGGAGCAGGCTGGCAGAGGAGAGCCACCTCCAGATGCTCTTGGCTACCACTAATCTGTGCATGGGTTTCGCTAGGTGGGGACTGTGGTGAGACAGAGTTCTGGCCCTCCATAAGCTGGACATAACACAAATAAATGCTGGGTTTTTCATGGTCCTTCTGACTGTTTCCCCCATTTTCCCCAAATAAAAAGATATGTCTGTTCCATGTTCCCAACAAACTCCTGAGCACTTATGAGTGGAGAACATCTTCCTGCAAGGACGGCCAGAGCAGTTTTATTTTAACTTCCAAGAGTCAGCAGTGAGAGTACGGCTTGGTCGGGGTCTTGAGCTATCGTGTTATTTATCTTAGGGAAGGCACCCCAGACGCATTGAACCTGGCCCTTGGTTCCGCCGTTTGACACCTGGCAGAAGGGTTACATAATAGCACACGATTTTCAATCTCTTGTTGTCAGTGCTAAGTGTTGAAACGGAAAGGCCTGTAAGCTCTGCGGAGAATGTCTGCCTGCAAGCTGACGGGCAACCAGGCCCGATAAATACAGTCATTGGAAACGATATTGCAAAAAGGTCTGATTGACCAGCAGTGAGTCTGGGCCTGCTCCTACCGAAGTCAGTAGTAGTTTTTCCATTGATTTTAATGGAAGCAGGATTAGACCCCAAACAATAAAAACATCCCAGGGGAAGAAAAAAAAAAAAAAAAAAAAAAAAGCTAAGAAGTAAATCCAAAGGTTTGAGTTTTCCAAAGCCATAAATGGGCTTCATGCCCCTTACAATATGGGGCTGCTCTGAAAGTGACTCACAGTATTACCAGCTAGCGTGATTTTTATCATTAGTCTTCAATATTTACTATTTTTCCCTTAAAACCCAGCTCCTGGAGTCAAGTGCATATGTGAGATCTCAGCTTTCATTTTAAAAAAACATTTCTAGCCCTCATGGTTTCAGAGAGAATTTAGGAAATGTGGCCCCCTATAGACCAGAAGACAAATTTAACGCATTCCAACATGAATGATTTTAAACATCGCACTATTTTAAAGACAATCTTAAGATTTTTTCGCGGGGCAGGGGAACTCATTTTTGAACTCTTGAGTGTGGGCGTACTACAACTGTAAAACACCATGGTTTGGCTCCATGTTTATTGGCCCTTGGTGATTCTATGTCAAACATGCTCAGTTTTCAAGTAAAATGATGGTCGTTTGTATGTTTGCTTGTTTGTTTTAACTCCCCGCCTTGCAAACTCAACCTGCAATCTGAAGATCAAGTCAGATTCCTTCCTTCTTGTGCACCAATATTAAAGATTCTGCAAGTTCTGTCTTCACTTACACCTGTACAATGCCTCCATCTTCAAATGATGCCTTCCGTGAGGTGGCTGCACCGCCATAACTGATTGGCTGTCTGATTGAAATGTTGTAAACAATCCTGCTGGTGATGCACGAGAAGGGATGGAATCCAGTTCACTTTCTCTTATCTGAGTGGGATAACGGGGGAAGAGCAGTAAAAAAGTCTTACTTGTTATAAAGAGAGCTGACCTGAGTCTGAATGCACACAGGAAGCACAACTGTACAGCAAGAAGTTGCTATTTGTCCATTGTCAGTCTCCAGATAGAACCGTGCATTAAGGAGGAGGCGAGCATTCCAAAATCCCAGCCCTTAATGGTTTGGTGTTACCCTTCCCATCTGCTCCCCTCTGTACCGTAGGATAGTCAAGGTATCTAATAAGCAATAGAAGTAACCCCTTATATTAATTGCTTGAAAAATGTCTTTGCAGCTATCCTGCAAATGAGATTTGCACCAGGTTTCCAGATTTGGGGTGCGTGAGCAGAGGCATTGTTTGCACATTCCAAAGAGGTGGGGAGGGCTGTATTATGCAAAGGATAATGTGGTGCCACCATGGGGATTTCACATCTGTTGATGTGGTTGCCATCCCAAACACTGAACTGGTCTGTGTGTTCCAGTGGAACATTAGAGGAGCAGCAAAAAGGTTAGCTAGACTTGCAGGACAGCAGGTTGCTTAATGCTACCTGTATTCCCTGCTGACATTCCCTGCTGGCATGTCTTTGTTTAAAGCATTTGCCTCCCAGTCAGGCAAGCCATCACCAGGAGGAGCCATCATGGGGAGCTCCTCCCTCTTCTGGTGGGTTGAGAAAAAAATGGCAAATACAGCGTGAACAACTCTGTGCAGATAGCATCTCAACATCTAGGATGCCTGTTACGCCAGCATTGTCCAACTTGCCAGAGAAAGCTTGGTAAAGTTGTCTGTTCTTTGTGTACTGTCCCAGCACATCCAGAGAACCCAGTGGCACCAAGGCAGTACATGGCTGGGGAGGGATGCTCGAATTCTTGGAGGCACACATGTACAATAACTACTTCCTCTTCTCCCATCTTTTTCCTCTCTCGCTTTCTACTGCCGTGACATGACTCCAAGCTGCCATAAGGTGGCAGTATCCCAGAATGTTGCTCTGAGGTCTGAAGAATCAGCCAGTTTCTTCTGTCTGGATTGACTCTCAGCTACACTGCCATGTTCATAACGGTTCAGAGCCAGCAGCGATGTGATGTTTTCCTCCAGAAAGTAAGTTTCATCCAGGCGAAGGGTGTGGCTGCACATAGCATTGTCAACAGGCAGATCTGATGTATTGTTCCCGTAAAGACATGCTCAGGCAACAATTGCTTCATGTCTGCTATTTGCATGTGTGCATCAGAACATTTCCTCCTCTTTCCCTCTTCATGTGTCAGTGCAATGCTGATTTGGGATGTTGTTGTCAACAAGGAAGGCGTTTGACCATCTCACCATGACCTAGTTGGTTCCAGTATCGGAGATTGCAAATCTAATAAAACAATTTTTTTTTAAAAAGGCATGTTCAATTATTTCTCCAATAGTCCTTGCACTAAAGTGACAAGGTGGGTGAGGTAATATCTTTTACTGGACCAACTTCTGTTGGTGTGAGGGACAAGCTTTTAAGCTTCTATCGAGCTCTTCCTCAGGTCTGGGAAAGGTACTCAGCCTGTCACAGCTAAATACTAGGTCAAACAGAGAGTTCACCATAAGTAGTTAGCACATATTCTCAGGGACCATTCACGGTAAAGTGGCCTGTTACCACCCCTGTAGTCAGAGGACAAAAAGGGAGGTTAGTGGGTTACAGAGTGTTGTAATCAGCCGTAAATCCAGTGTCTTTATTAGGAGCATGATTTTTAGTGTCCAGCAACTTCATGAAGTGAAGCTCCCAGGCTCCGCTTTTGAAAGTGTTGTGCCGGTTTCCTTTGCAGACGAGGTCAGATAAGGAGCGATCGCTTTGTGAGACGTGTTCACCCACAGGTGATGGGGTGTTTTTGTCTGCTATCATTTTCCCGTGCGAGTTCACTTGAGAGCGTAGTGATTATCCAGTGTCACCCACATACTTGTGGGCATTGAGTGCACTGGGTGAGGTACACCGCCTATTGTGATAGGCGTGTGTAGCCCTCCTGGGTTTTGAAAGGTGTGTTTGTGTTGATCATTGCAGCAGTGGAGATATGTCTGCGGGTTTTGCATCTGCAGGTCTGGTGCTGCTTTGAGTTGGTGCATCTGGTCTGTGGGGAGCTTGTCTCTGAATCATAGAACAGCAGAGTTAGCAGGGACCGCAAGGGTCATCTCGTCTAACCCCTGCCAAGATGTAGGGTTTGAAGCATCATTGCAGAAAATGACAAGGCCTCACTGCCTCATATGGGTAGAGCAGAGGTAACAGGTTACATATTAATAGATTCCAAGGCCAGAAGGGACCACTGTGATCGTCTAGTCTGACCTCGTGTATAGCACAGGCCAGAGAACTGCTCCACAATAATTCCTTTTCAGCTAGAGCGCATCCTTCTAAAAACCATCTCATCTTGATTTTAAAATCGCCACTGATGGAGGATCTACCATGACGCTTAGGAAATTGTTCAGTGGTTCACTCTCCTCACTGTTAAAATTGTATACCCTATTTCCAGTCTCCAGTTGGTGTAGCTTCAACTTCCAGCCTCTGGATCTTGTTTGCTAGATTGAAGGGCCCATTAGCATTTTTTCACCCATGTAAATACTTGCAGACCATGATCAAGTCGTCTCAAAACCTTCTCTTTGTTAAACTAAATAGATTGAGCTCCCTGAATCCGTTACTGCAAGGCATGGTACATAGGGGATAATCTCTCCAGAGTTGGTGTGTTGTTTAGCCAAGTACAGGAGGCTCAGTAAACAGCAGCACGAGATGTTGTCAGTGCTGGAGATGGGGGAGAGGGCCTGGGGTGGAGAGAGAGACTTCTGTGGACCCATCAAAAAAATATCCAGGTTCCCAAGGGGACTGAGCTCCACCCAGAATGCCTCTATTTCCAGCGCCCCCGGAGGGCTGTTTAATTAATTAGTTAATGTTCATAAAGCACTTTGAAGATGGAAAGAGCTAGATAAATGTTGCACTTTATTGTTACACTGCCTGGGGGGAGAACTCGTTTATACCAGCGACATTAGCATCCGCTCCTCCTTGGGCTGGTGGAAATCAGATTGGGGTGGCGAGGGACTGTCTGGGAGTGAGGGAAGGGCATGCCTGTCAAGCTGAAGGGGAGCGGCAGGCTGAGACACAGAACCAAGCTCTCTAAACCCTAAGGGAAGAAAGAGAATTAAACAGCCCAACAAAAAATCTAGGCAGTTGCTTAAGGTTTGTGATCTCCCTGGTGCCTCCATCCCCTCCCCCACCCTTTGGAAGGGCAAGGGCAGCACTGCATCCCAGCATTGGGTCCTTGCATGGTCACATTGCAGTGTCATGGTATGAGCGGACGGTGCTGGTCCCGAGGCTACTTTGGTGGGGCGCCGGCAGTCACATGTGGCTGCAGAGATGCTAGTGAGGGAAGCTAACATGCTGTGTGTGTCCCCTACTCAGTGCGGCAGACATAACAGGGCTGGAGGGGGAATTCGCTAACCTCAGTGCACAGGAAGGAGGCCACCCATCCCAGCCTGGAAGCCACATCTCATGTACTGAAATGAGATCCGTTCCAGATAAACAGCGTGGAAGCGCGTTGTGCAGAGAGGGCTGGCAGTTACGGATCGGCAAATCCATACTCTGTAGACACCTGGCAAGGACTTTAGTCAGAACCTCTCTCTCTTCTTCATCGGAGTGGCCCCTTGTGAGTCCACCTGAAAACAGGTTCATTCAAATGCCAGGATTTTCTGGACCAGCAGCCATATGACTGAGGAAATACAGGGCCCAGATCCTCAAAGGTATTTAGGCTACTAACTTCCCCTGAAATCAGTGGAAGTAAGGAACCTAAACACTTTTGAGGATCTAGATCAGGCCACAGCTTCCAAACTGTTAATAGTATCTGGTGAGCAGTCTCTTTCCACCTTGTAACTTCAGTGAAGGAGGCTTCTCAGAAGGCTACAGATGCATTGTTAATATGAATTGGGATCAGTTTAGGGGACCAGAGCAAGTGCTGATACTCTCCTGAGATACTCCCCGCACAGACCGAATTTCACCCACTCATGAAATCAGGTTTCAGAGTAACAGCCGTGTTAATCTGTATTTGCAAAAAGAAAAGGAGTACTTGTGGCACTTAGAGACTAAGTCTCTAAGTGCCACCCTTGCCCTTCCAAAGGGTGGGGGAGGGGATGGAGGCACCAGGGAGATCACAAACCTTAAGCAACTGCCTAGATTTTTTGTTGGGCTGTTTAATTCTTAGAGACTAAGTCTCTAAGTGCCACAAGTACTCCTTTTCTTTTCACTCATGAAATGACACCTGCAGGAGATGGTGCAGTTCTTCGTCATAGGCTTGCCCATTCTGGCTCGTAAGGGTGGGTCAGTGGCATATCTGTTAACAGTCAACACGCTGCAGAGTCAACACCCAGATGAGAAGAATGGAATAAGTGCACATTTTGCTCTGAGCTATCCTTCCAGGTGGCTTGTAGATGCAGACAGGCATCACTGCATTGTGAACATTTGCAAAGGTTTTCTGTCACAGTCATAATGGCTACAGGTTTAGGGCCAGATTCATAGTGGGGCTGAGTTCACACATTGCCTGGCTGACGAGAATGGTGGGGAAAGGTGGGTCTAAACCAGCTTTGCACACCTCAAATCCTAAACTGGCTTGGGGAAAAAAAATCCCCTTTCAAGCAGTATAAATCTTCTCCAACACATGGCAGCTTCAATTGCTGCTTCAGATGAGGATCAGGCCGCACCCAGCACCCAACACACCCCTTCATCTGTCAAGGGGGACTCGTCGGTTGGCCATTTACAACAAAGCAGCAGGAGTCGGGGTGGAGGACCTGCCCTTGTGGAGCACAAAATGGCAGCCAGCAGGGAAAAGTCCGGGCACTTCCTGTCCCAATCCGGCCTCTGAATATAGAGATTATTGAGCAGCCTTGTCAAATGTTGCATCATGGAATCTCATGTATGTAGCAGGACATGGGAGGCCCTGCAGCATTAAGCAAAGCCCAGTCGCTAGCCAGCCGCAATCAGAAGGCCCCCATTTTCTAAACAGATTTGTTATTTTTTAGACAAATACTTAAATGTAGAATGAAAGCCAAACTTTGTCTGTGTGGTGGCGCTCTCTTCCTTGTACCTGAATTCAAGCAGCCAGCAGGAAAGGCAGCGTCACCTTCCTTAGGGACTGACAGGAAATAAATCCAGCGCAGGGATGCACCCCATGATTTCATGCCTGTGAACTGCGGCTGAACCTGCTCAGCCAGAATGACAGGACGGTGATGGATACCTCCCCCCCACTTTAATCTGCTGGCTGGGAAAGGAGCCAGGCTTTTGCTCCCTGACACTTCCACACTGATGCTCATTTATTAATTTTTTCATTTAACAAAGTAAAGAAAATCCCCGAATTCCTTGGAGAATGCTAGCTTTCTGATCAGCATGCCGGCCCAGACGGCTTGGTTTTCCTGGGGAAGGCAGGTGGTAGAGGAGTTGGGGAGAGGAGAGCTGCCAAAGCGGACAGGGTAAGAGCTACCGCGCTGGCCATTGGATCTCAACTGGGAAGAGAATGGAGGGTGAAATTCACCCTTGTGCAGAAAGCTCACCCAAAGCCCAGTCAGTGAGAGTGAAGTGGTGCACACTGGGCATTATGCAGGCCCCTCTGCCCCAGGGGTCCATTCTAGCCCAGGCGGCTCAAGGAGATGGCTAATAGGATGGCCATGATGAGGGCATGCAGTAGTTTGATCTTGGACATCGTGTAATGAGCCTGCTGGCTTGTTCCTGGGCGCTGCAACCAGCCACTTCAGCATCTAGCCAGTAGAGGGCTCCACAGGAGCCTGGGCGCTGGCTGTGAAGGCCGGAGACCAGGCAGCTCGGGTGGTGGGGCTGGAAGGTCCAAGAGCTGGACGATGGTGGCAAGGGGCTAGCGGTAGCTGCAGCAGGAGGACACACTGCTGTGAGCGGTCAACACAGGGACTCTTCCTTTCATACCTCTAGCCCGGAGGCTAGGCTGGGAACTTGTTGTATTTAGCATTTTTGCTGTCACTCTCAGAGCAATCGTGCCTCGTGTGTTTATTTATGGCAGCCCTCGTAAAGGACTCTTACGCTCTGACATGTGCCAGAGTTTGGGGGAACCCACCGAGGGCTAGGTCCTGAAGAGCTTAGAGTGCCTACCACACTTGCCTCTGAGCTTTTGGTCCATTCATTGCCTTACCCGACAGTCGTCACAGCATCTCTCTGCAGTGGGGTTGCTCACACTGGTCTGCCTTCTTCCCAAATACTCAGCCCAGCGATGGCGATGGGTCGTCTGCACATGGCAAGAGCGTAGAATGAGCGATCCCGAAAGAATTTGAACAATGCTACCTCCGCCTGGTAGTGACGCCGCAAGGGGAAAGTTAAAAATTGAATGTGATTGAATGGTCAGCTTAATCTAATCTGAGTTCACCAATACTAAAATTCCATAAACCTAACCATGGGGTTTTTGTGTGCCTTCTCGATAGGGCAGAGAGAAGGTTGTTTCGGTGCCCTAACTGTGCATTCCCATACCTTACTATGTTTGGATTTCCTTTGAGTTTAACCATAGCTCTGAATTTCTTGGTTTATAATGCTTGGTTATGACGTAATTGCAACACCTCTGTGATGCTTTTGCTCTAAATTACTGAGATGTGCTCTCAACCTTAGCTCTGTCTTCATAGAGTTTTTGTCTAGGAGTATTAATTAGGGTGGTGCTGCCAGAGTGTGGCCTTTAGAGTTCTACAATGCAGCATATTTACCCTCCTCTTAGTATGGAGATGCAGCTCACAGAAACGACAGGTCCAGGCATGCATTGCTCTAGCTGATTTAGCATTGTGCTCAGTTAGGCACTTAAATAGGTGCCCTGATTCTCAAAATGCCATGCATCCATCAGCTCCCACTGATGCGAGCTGAAGCCGAAAGGTGGCTTTAGAAGCCTACTTTTTAGGCTTATGGGTGTGGTTTTTTTTTCATTCTTGATATCTAGTGTCAATGAGTAATTTTTCAGCAATAAACAACACATGAGGGACTTGAGAAGAGATGAGAGAGCACTGAAAAGCCATTCTTTTTCTTTTGTAGTCCTTGGCTCAGCAGGCTAGTGGGATAATGCCAAACCTTCATGGAGGAGGACTCCACAAATGAGTAAAATGGTAATTAGCTTCCTAACAAACTCCAGGGGCAATATTACAGTAGTTGGACCCATCAAAGATATTGCCTCACCCACCTTTTCTCTCTAACATCCTATTAAACAGTCTAAATGAAGTTGTAAATGACAAGTGGAAAGATGAAAGTCTTTTTTTCCCCCCCGTGTGGGGACCAGTAGCACTCTGTGAAGAGATGTGTGATGGTGAGTGAATTTAATGCCTGGAGCTCTGTCACTCTCTATGGCTGTTAGTGAGACTTTAACATTATCAGTAAAATATGGTGGTCATGAAGGTTGCAAACTAATAGGAATGGCGATAATCACATACACTTTCCCCAAATAACTGTGCCGAGGCCCCTCAGTTCTGAACCTGTAAGACCCCTTCTGTTTTTATTTTGTTTAATAGTTAGGACCCAGAGTCTCCCGTCAAGATGTCCCCATGACCCACAGGAAGTCATGATCCCCAGTGAATTGCTTTTCGTGGTTTTCCACAAGAAATATTGCTGAGTCTTGGAAACTGAAAGATTCAGGCTCATACTAATGTCCGGAGGTAGTATGTTCCACAGCTGTGGGCCCTTTCATGGAGAAGGCCCTGTCTTCATCCCCCAAGCCTGGAGACTGTCAGCTGCACTAGCCATGTAGCGCACAGCGGCTGCAGTGAAGAACAAAGGGAGAGATGGTCTCAGAACTCACAAGTCAGCCAGTGTATCAGTAACAAATGGAAAGGGATCAAATGATTTCTTGCAGGAGGTCAACTAGACGATCACAGTGGTCACAAGTGCTGACTTTTATTTTTCCCGGTGGATGCTCCAGCCTTGCTCTGCCCTCAGGCCCCACCCCCACTCTGCCCCTTCCCCCACAGCCCCATCCCACTCCGCCCCCTCCCCCAAGGCCCTGTCCCTGCTCTGCCCCCGAGACCCCCCACCCACGTTCTGCTCGCTGCTCTCCGCCCTCCCGCAAGCGCCTCCTGCCAGCTGCCAAACAAACAGCTGATAGGCAGCCCCACCGAACAGCTGTGGCTGGTGGGTGCTGAGCACCCACTCTTTTTTGGGTGCGTGCTTGAGCCCCAGAGCACCCATGGAGTCAGTGCCTCTGCCCGTGATCCCTTCTGACAGTGACCCCTCCTTGTTTGGTGCCATGCAGCAAGAATACCCTTACCAGGAAGCGTCATCTTTCAGCAGGTTTTTTGGTCATCTTACAAAATTTGTAGAATGAGAAAATGTGAAGGGAAGGAGCTGAGCTTCTCTGTATGGTGAGATTTTCAAAGGCACCTATGGCCAACTATTTGGCAAGGTTCAAAAAGGGATTGGACATGTAGCTGGCTACCCCGCATTAGAACTAGACGTGGCAGGATGAGACTGTCATCTGTAAATGTCAGTACCCGTAGATTTCACTGGCCACACACAAACTGACAAAAATATATTTCCACTGACGCTCATCAAAATGTACAGATAGGCAAAGTACGGAAAATGCTGCTTGAGAACGTCTTAGCATCAAAATCCAGTGATTTCGACTTTTGCATTAGCCTTGTTACAAATGGACAAGCCAATGAATAATAAAAAATAGGTATGATTTGTTGATGTAAAGATATTTACTTTGGCGATTTTGACCTGTGATGTTGACAATCTGTGTTTTAACTTCTGGATTCTCAATGTCTATGCTCAGTAAATAATTGTCTGGCCCACTCCCATAATTTCCTGCAACTGTGAAGATTTAAATCAATAAAAATAACCAAAAATAATGGTAAAACCTCATAATTTTGGGCAACTATAAAAATTTAAGTCAATGAACATATTAAAATGTTTTAAAATAAAATGACATCTGTCAACATTGTATATTAAAAAAAGATTTCTGACAAGCTTGACTATAACAGACAATGCTACTGTAAATTGCGGAGGAGCTATTAGACCTCATGCTTCAGGGCTTAAACAGTCTCTACTAAAAAAAGAAAAGGAGTACTTGTGGCACCTTAGAGTCTCTACTGTTAGGGATTAGAAGGAGATCTCATGTAGAGAACAGATTATTACACATCTGCCTACTGTGACAGATGGCAGCTTCCTCTCATTGGCTCTCGTTCTGGCTGTTGTTGGAAACAAGACACTGGACTAGAGCAACCAGGAGTCGGATCCAGTCTGGCAAGTCCTATGTTTCTGAAAGGGTTGAGTGCCTAATTCCTTTAGGCACCTTCAAAAATTTCAACCTCACATTTTTTGTTACGCTCTTGCATCTAAATGTTGGAGTGGAAGGTGTATGTGTGTAATGCTGGGACTTTGTTTTGGCTCAGAAGAAGGCCCCGATATATTTCTGTCTCCCGCTTTACCTGCAGAATCACAGACATTCTAGATCAAAGATGGGAAGGAGTTGGAAGTTTTCCAGTGAACAGCTGTAGTTTATTACCAGGGTAGTTTTGGGTCTCACTCAGAAACCCACACTACAAAAACAAATAAGAAAAGTTCGTTGTAGAAGGAAAACCAGCAAACTGGACCAGGCCCTAGAAGCCACTGCTAAATATGTATCACATATGGAACAGGTTTCAGAGCGGTAGCCGTGTTAGTCTGTATCAGCAAAAACAACGAGGAGTCTTTGTGGCACTTTAGAGACTAACACATTTATTTGGGCATAAAATATATAAAGTGCCACAAAGACTCCTCGTAGTTTTTACATATAGAACAGTCTTTTATAATTTAATAGAGAATAATATGGTTTTTGCCTAACTCTCCTATAGAATTCTTTAGCAAGGGGATATAATTGTTCAATTCTACAGGTGGCTTAACATTTTGTTAGAAAGCATATCTTTCTCTATTAAACTTTGTATGTATTTAGGGTCACTTCTGCAGGACCCTATTGAACATTGAATGACCCTTATTGGATTTCTCTCTCTTACATTTTATAGGATTTTTCTAATCTCTTATTGTCTCTGTAGAAATCCCTATTTCCTAGGGAAACTAAATACAATACACCCATTGTTTCACCTGATGTGCTTAATTCAATCCTGGAATTTTGAGGCATCTCGGAGGATTAACAATTTTTTGTAGAAGGTCTAAGGGGCATTTGATAAGACACGTGACCGCCAGAGCCATCTCTAATTTAAACTGCTGCCGTAGCTGAAGGAGGGACTGTCTTGCTTGGTTATACCTACAGCTGCACTCGTTTTCTTTTTGCAGTATTAATGGGGTAATAAAAAATTTTCCTGGTGCCATAGGTCTGTTAAAAGGCATGAAGCTATTTTGTGCAGTAGTGACATAGTGCTCCTTGGTATGTCTGGACAGTTAGTTAGCATGCAAATGATGCAGTCATGTGAGATTTATAGAGAGACAGATTGCTTCGTCTCACCTGCTGACCTGAAACACAATGGGAAAATTAAACATTTACAGTCATAAAACAGTCCAACAGCAACGGGTAACTACCTGAAAAGTGCAACAGATTCCAGCAGAACTGCCAATGGTGCTTAAAGCAAAGAGGAATCGCAGGAAATACTGTGGAGGATAATAGCATAAAGATGGAATTATATGCAAGAAAATGTCACTCATGTGCCTTATTCTGCAAGCAGCAAATGAAACCACATCATCAGGGGCAAATCAACCAGCCACCAGGAAAAAATCAGGTTTCAGAGTAACAGCCGTGTTAGTCTGTATTCGCAAAAAGAAAAGGAGTACTTGTGGCACCTTAGAGACTAACCATGTTATTTGAGCATAAGCTTTCGTGAGCTACAGCTGTGAGCTGTAGCTCACGAAAGCTTATGCTCAAATAAATTGGTTAGTCTCTAAGGTGCCACAAGTACTCCTTTTCTTTTTTCAGGAAAAAATCAAGACCCTCCCTGGAGTAGGAAATAGACAACAGGAATCCCATCTGCATGTCGCCAAGGAGCTGCAGTTAAGAGAGCCCTCTGTTTGCAAACATTAGATCCTACAAACACTGAAGCACTGGAATGGGTTACCTAGGGAGGTGGTGGAATCTCCCTCCTTAGAGGTTTTTAACGTCAGGCTTGACAAAGCCCTGGCTGGGATGATTTAGTTGGAGTTGGTCCTGCTTTAAGCAGGGGGTTGGACTAGATGACCTCCTGAGGTCCCTTCCAACCCTGATATTCTATGATTCTATACCCAGAATGCCAAGATCCCAGAGCTGGCTGCTTTAGTCAGTTAGGGTGAGATGGGCATGTACATGTCCAAACACTGGTTTGGGGTCCTGGGATGTAGCTATTGTAGTTCCACTCTGAAAACCTGCTTCTACTTACATCTGTGCAAAGCCCCTGTCTCCAGATTCTGCTCTGAGTCACTGTTCCCATGTTTCAGAGTAGCAGCCTTGTTAGTCTGTATCCGCAAAAAGAACAGGAGTACTTGTGGCACCTTAGAGACTAACCAATTTATTTGAGCATAAGCTTTCGTGGGCTACAGCTCACTTCATCGGCTGCATAGAATGGAACATATAGTAAGAAGATATATATACAGAGAAGTTGGAAGTTGCCATACAAACTGTAAGAGGCTAATTAGTTAAGATGAGCTATTATCAGCAGGAGAAAAAAACTTTTGTAGTGATAATCAAGATGGCCAGTTTGACAAGAAGGTGTGAGGATGACAAGAAGGTGTGAGGATACTTAACATGGGGCAATAGATTCAATATGTGTAATGACCCAGCCACTCCCAGTCTCTATTCAAACCCAAGTTAATGGTATCTAGTTTGCATATTAATTCAGGCTCAGCAGTTTCTCGTTGGAATCTGTTTTTGAAGCTTTTCTGTTGCAAAATTGCCACCCTTAAATCTTTTACTGAGTGGCCAGAGAGGTTGAAGTGTTCTCCTACCGGTTTTTGAATGTTATGATTCCTGATGTCAGAGTTGTGTCCATTTATTCTTTTGTGTAGAGATTGTCCGGTTTGGCCAATGTACATGGCAGAGGGGCATTGCTGGCACATGATGGCATATATCACATTGGTGGATGTGCAGGTGAACGAGCCTCTGATAGTGTGGCTGCTGTGATTAGGCCCTGTGATGGTGTCCCCTGAATAGATATGTGGGCACAGTTGGCAACGGGCTTTGTTGCAAGGATAGGTTCCTGGGTTAGTGGTTCTGTTGTGTGGTGTGTGGTTGCTGGTGAGTATTTGCTTCAGGTTGTGGGGCTGTCTGTAAGGGAGGACTGGTCTGTCTCCCAAGATCTGTGAGGGTGAGGGATCATTTTTCAGGATAGGTTGTAGATCCTTGATGATATGTTGGAGAGGTTTAAGTTGGGGGCTGAAGGTGATGGCTAGTGGTGTTCTGTTATTTTCTTTGTTGAGCCTGTCCTGTAGTAGGTGACTTCTGGGTACTCTTCTGGCTCTGTCAATCTGTTTTTTCACTTCAGCAGGTGGGTATTGTAGTTTTAAGAATGCTTGATAGAGATCTTGTAGGTGTTTGTCTCTGTCTGAGGGATTGGAGCAAATGCGGTTGTATCTTAGAGCTTGCTGTAGACAATGGATCATGTGGTGTTTCCTGGATGGAAGCTGGAGGCATGTAGGTAAGTATAGCGGTTAGTAGGTTTCCAGTATAGGGTGGTGTTTATGTGACCATCACTTATTAGCACTGTAGTGTCCAGGAAATGGACTGCTTGTGTAGACTGATCCAGGCTGAGGTTGATGCTGGGATGGAAATGGTTGAAATCATGGTGGAATTCCTCAAGGGCTTCTTTTCCATGGGTCAAGATGATGAAGATGTCATCAATGTAGGGCACGTAGAGTAGGGGCATTAGGGGACGAGAGCTGAGGAAGCGTTGTTCTAAGTCAGCCATAAAAATGTTGGCATACTGTGGGGCCATGCGGGGCCATAACAGTGCCACTGATCTGAAGGTATACATTGTCCCCAAATGTGAAATAGTTTTGAGTGAGGACAAAGTCACAAAGTTCAGCCACCAGGTTTGCTGGGACATTATCGGGGATACTGTTCCTGAAGACTTGTAGTCCATCTTTGTGTGGCATGTTGGTGTAGAGGGCTTCTACAGCCATAGTGGCCAGGATGGTGTTTTCTGGAAGATCACCGATGGATTGTAGTTTCCTCAGGAAGTCAGTGGTGTCTTGAAGATAGCTGGGAGTGCTGGTAGCGTAGGGCCTGAGGAGAAAGTCCACATAGCCAGACAATCCTGCTGTCAGGGTGCCAATGCCTGAGATGATGGGGCGTCCACGATTTCCAGGTTTATGGATCTTGGGTAGCAAATAGAATACCCCTGGTCGGGGTTCTAGGCATGTGTCTGCACAGATCTGTTCCTGTGCTTTTTCAGGGAGTTTCTTGAGCAGATGGTGTAGTTTCTTTTGGTAATCCTCTGTGGGATCAGAGGATAATGGCCTGTAGAATGTGGAGTTAGAGTTGGAATATGAACAAGAGGCTGCTAGATGGAAACTTCCAATTCTTTGTAGGTATACAGATATCTTTTTACTATATGTTCCATTCTATGCATCCGATGAAGTGGGCTGTAGCCCACGAAAGCTTATGCTCTTATAAATGTGTTAGTCTCTAAGGTGCCACAAGTCCTCCTGTTTTTTTTTGTGTTCCCATAGTAGTGGGTTTAAAGAAATAAGGGGGGAACTTGACAACATTAATTTGAAAAAAAAAAAAAAAAAGTCAACCATGTCTAACTCCCACTTTCTTCAAATAACACCCTCAACTTTATTTCCCAGAGTCTTCACTAGAGCTAGCAAAAAAAAAAAAAAAAAAAGTGGGAACATTTCATGGAAATTGCAATATTTTTAGCTGCTTTGTAGCCGAGTAAAACATTTCATTGAAATGTTGCCTGATTATTTTTTTTTTAAGTTTTGAATTTTTTTTAAAAAATGCACAACATTTCAGCCAGCTCAAGTCATTGGTAGGTCTGTACAGGTGTGACTAAGAAGAAAATTTGGCCCTGCATGTGATACTGAGTTAACAAGCCTGTTGCTGATCCATGAGCTACAACAGAATCCAGATTCATAGCTGTATTGGTTCTCCAGGGCTAGTAGCACTAAAAGAGTTTTAAAAAATCATGTCACTAAAGAAATTAGCGGTGGCTGAGTATACAGAGGTCTTATCTGGCCCAGTGCAGAGTTTCTCAGCCATTTCAGGTCGGCAAGCCCTTCTTCAGTGTCAAAATTTTTTGCAAACCCCTTGCATTCACTATAAAAGTTAAAAAAGTATCAAGGATCACTCTGAGAAGCCTGTATAGTTTCTTTTTGTGTGTGTTTCATGAGATTGTCAGAAATACTTGACCTTGAAGGGTAAGAGTATGTAGGATAAGAAGATTTTCTTTGTTTTAGATTGTAATAAAATCTCACGCACGCAAACACACCCCGATGGTCTATCATGACACCCTGGGCATCACAACGCACCAGTTCAGAAACAGTGCCCTAGAGAATTGAGCTGCTGTTTCTTGATCCAGTGGGCTAGCCGCACAGTGGGCATAAAAACAGAGTAGTTCTGATGAGGAAGAAGTTGTGGTTTCATGACATCACTTTTCCAAGTTGAGCTGCCGTTTAAGGCTCCTAAATGCACATTTAGGCCTGATTTTCAGAGGTGGTGAGGCCTGACACTCACATTGATTTTAATGGGATTTTTTGGAGGCTGGACATATCTGAAAATCAGGCCAAATTGAATTAAGTGCCTAAATGTGGATTGTAGGAGCCTTATGTAGGCTACCAAGTTTGCACATTTTGGCCTTCATAGATAAACATTGCAACTCAGACACCTACGCCCTGATCCAGCAAAGCACTTCAGGTCTGATCCAGAGCCCACTGAAATCCATGGAAGGACACCCATTGACTTCATTGGTCTTCAGCTCAGGCCCATAAAAACACATGTTTAACTTTAACCACATGAGCAGTTAAGCATGTGCTTCGAGTGCTTTGCTGGAACAGGGTTTTAATGCACCAGAGCCTTGATCCTTAGAGGTATTTAGTATCTAAATACCTTTGAGGATATGGACCCAGGTGACTAGACAATGGATTTAAAACAGACTGGGGCATTTTTTTAAAATGACGGACCTAGTTCCTCACTATTACTTCGGCTGTACAATGTCACTTTCAACAGAGTTCTACTGGGGTAAAGTGAAGTGACGTACAGATGAAGGATACCCAATAAAATATAACAATTCTATAATATTAAAACTCTTTAACCAGGTGATAAAGTAAATGTAAGCGTTAGTGCACCTGATTAGCAAGCTCATGTATACACTTCTACATGTCTTTAGAGGATGACTCCTTGAGCAAGTAAAAGAGGGTGGGTGAGATCTTGGCCCCACTGAGGTCCAGTGCAATCATCCTATTCGCTTCAGTGAGACCAAGATTTCACCCAGTGTTTTTTGAGAAGACTCATGTCTGAGTTTGTGTTCCTCTACTCAGCCCATGTGAATTGCCAGGAGACTTAGAGACTTAGAATTGCCTTCTAGCTCTAGAGATGACAAATTTACGTAAAACCAAATGGCAAGAACTTCCTGAGATGACCCTGTTTTGTGATGAAATTCTAATCCCATGACACACTTGTCTAGCCAGCTAATTATGGTAATTAGCAAGGGAGGCGAGAAGGTGGATCTAGGAGTTATATTGCATGAGTAAGAGGGATGTTTTATGGCAGTAATGTTAGGAGGAGAATAGCAATAGGGGAATGTGCAACAAGAGGGATACAAGTACTCCTTTCCTTTTTGACCAGAAAATGATCTCCATGCAGGACAGAGCTGAAGAACTGACTCTGAGGCAGGATTCCACAATATACCACCTCTACCAGGTGAACGTTAATCTTTAAAAGGACTGTCTTGGAATTATAGTCACATAGTAATGGAAGTGGATGCCACCTTTTTCAAGTTTGCCTGAGTTTGGGGTAGGAGGGAGGGATGAGCCATAAAGACGTGATGGCCTTTATTTCATATATTCAAACCAAGTTGATACTGGACAAATGTGTAAATACAATCCAGAGGCTACAGACAGTTTCTCAGGAATAGCCACATCGTGTATATATACTAAACTACACCCTCTGATCAATTACAAAGTATCTCCAAGGCAACCCAATAGATCTCTATGGGCATGCTTTCCTCAGCAACAGCCGTGTTAGCACTAGATTTACACAATCATATTCTGGTTTGCCGTTAGCATTCCCATTTCCAGTCAAATATTTGTAAAAGACTTATACACTGGGCAAATAAAAATCCACAGGCATGGAAAAAAGAGGGAGCTGGAGCCTCTTCACAGGTATTGCTTTTGTCTCTAGAGTGTAAAGGTGAATGAAGTTTGTAGCACGTCGGGTTGTGCAGGGAGCCTGAGAGTGACACCAACACTGAAAGGAGGGTGAGATTGCAACTTTCATCAGAACAGGGTTATGTTAATGTTGAAGCCTAATGAAGCCACTTAAATGCTAATTTTATTAACCATTTGACCTTCGAAGGACAGTGAGTTTCTCTATCTTCTGTTGCTGGTCATGGTTGTTGTGTACCTAAGTTGTTTTTCACTGGAATGATAAAAGGTGGCAAATTCTGAAGGGGTGCAAAGCATTGGGTGCAGCTGGTGGATTTCCAGCTTGGTGCGGTTGCAGGAAAGAGATTGTTGCCGTGTGATAACTGCTTCAGAATGACCCTCTTGTGCCAGACACTGATATCTGACATTTCATGCAGGAGTAGTGTAGGCCAAGTAAAGTAAATAATAACGGCCCCCTTCCTTCCCCACAGGAACTCTACAGATCTAGGGGTGAAGGATAGCACCCCCTTCCTCCTCCCCCACCCCGTGGGCCAATATGCCCTACGGATTCCTCTAGTCTCTCCTTATAAATGAACCTGGTAGATGATTCTCACCGTGTCCTTTAAACATGGGACACGCATATAAAGAAAAAGTTTTATGCGTATTGGTCACAGAAAACCAGATTCCCAGGGGTGGCCGACCATACTGTGATCTACCCGCATGAAGCTAGGCAGATTCACCTCTGCTGAGGATCTGGCACGGTTTCTCGGGTTCTCATGCAGTTAGCCAGACTTTGAGGTGAGGCAGCAGCAGTTATGAGAACGCTGGCCAAGTGGCTAAACTCCTCCTTGTGGTGGCAGCAAGTTTAAAGATGTCCAGTGCTCTTTTCCTTTTCGGCCACTCTGCGAAGGCAGAAATCCTTCATTTTCAGACAAATTTCTTCCCCGTTTTGGAACATGAAAGCTGGAGTTAAATGACTGAGGGTTTAGAAGAATTGCTTAGTGGTTTGGGAATATAAATGTTAGTCTACTTTCATTTGTACCTTCCCTTTTCAGTTAAATATAAAGTGTGAAAAATAAACCACAAATATATACATTGGATAACTGGTCATGAGCATCTGGCTTTAACAAGGTACTGTACTGTCAAATAACTGAGCCCTTCACAAATTGCCCTGTTTAAAAACTGATATGATCTAGTGAGAAAAGTTTGCAAGCTGTTTAAGATCATTTTGCTTTTTTTAACAAATCCCATGTCTGGGAAACCCGCGGCAAAAGCTTTCTCCTTGGCCCTCGCCACTTCCCGCTGCCCCCGTTGGCCTGGGATGGCAAACTGCGGCCAGTGGGACCTGCGATCGGCCGAACCTGTGGACGCTGCAGGTAAACAAACCAGCCCGGCCCGCCAGTGGATTTCCCTGACGGGCCGCGGGCCAAAGGTTGCCGATCCCTGGTTTATGATATAAAGTAAATACATTTCTAAACAAAAAATCATTTTGAAATGAAAAATCAAAGTGTTCTGTTCTGATACGGTTGAAATGGAACTGTTCCGATATTTGATTTTGCAACAAAATTGGATCAAAATTGACATGTTCCCATGGAAAATTTCAATCTTGATTAAAAGGCGTTAAAAGTTCCATCAGAAAATTTTCATCCAGCTCTACCTGTGAAATAAATCAGCAAATAAAACATGAAAGGGATAGTAAAAAATAACCCAGATAGCTGATACAGTACAAATGTCAGCTTCCAACCAGCCCGATGATTATCATCACTAAGAGCAAATAGCAACAAAATATAAACAGATGATAAAATTCATTTGTAGTCAGATTTTATGTTAGCATTCCATTGATGAGGGTATAATAATTCCATGGCTAATTTAAATAGCTTTTCTTACTGATAAGTCTCTATTGATCCTTACATTGTCACAGATCACTGAAAGACAAATAAGAAGCAAGTGGCATAATTTTCAAAATTTGACACTTGGAAGTGAGTACATACCTTTGTGCATGCCTTAAAAGAATTTTTCTTGCCACATGCTCAGACTGGGAATTTCCCTTTCCCCAAAAATCAGGCTCAATACGGTCACTAAAAAATCGCATTTTGAATATGTTTGAATGCCTGCTAATGACTTGGGGAAAACATTCTCTTTAGAGTTCATACTGTGCAGGGTCCTACTTTTGTGTTTCCTTGACTTTTTCTTTTTTTTTGCATGCTGTTTGTTATTAAGAATTCACATATTCACGTGACTTATTCTTAACTTGAAGCCATAAATCTCTGTTTATAAGTCACAACCTGTTGCTATGGAGATGATTATGATGTCACAAACAGAAAACTATGACTTCATGAAGGGAACAAGTGATAGAAACAGATAAACTCATATGACCCAATGCTGTAAGCAAATCTTTCATTGAGGAGTCTGTTGCCAAAATTTGAGAGTTTTGGCTTAAGTTGCTAGCCCTCATGATTGCAAAGAAAAATATATGCAATGTGATGAGAGGCATTTAATGATGATACTTACCTCCTTTGTAAAGTGCTGTGAGATCTATGGATGAAAAAGCACTGGAAAGAGCTATGTATTATTAATTATTATTATTATGTTCTTAAAAAGAAAAGGAGTACTTGTGGCACCTTAGAGACTAACCAATTTATTTGAGCATGAGCTTTCGTGAGCTACAGCTCACTGCATCGGATGCATACTGTGGAAATTGCAGAAGACATTATTATATACACAGACACCATGAAACAATACCTCCTCCCACCCCACTCTCCTGCTGGTGATAGCTTATCTAAAGTGATCATCAAGTTGGGCCATTTCCAGCACAAATTCACTCCTCTCCATGTGTTTTACATATGGAAGTAGGACCCCATTGTTGTCTTTTACAAACATGGCCCTAACTTTCGAGGCTGCTAACCATTTCACTGCTGTTCCCATGAGCAGAATATCTGCCTACGTGTGTTATAGGCAATCTCAGCATTGTTTCTGGTGCTTTCTAACCCTGCCACGAACGCTAAGCAAGCATTAATCCATGGATCTAATCCAAAGCCTATTGGTCACAATGGGAGTCATCCCAGGGACTGGTATGGGCTTTGGGTCAGGTTTGGCATGTTCTTTACACACTTAATATAATGGCAATGAAAATTGATTCTGAATACCTAGTAATAATGGCTAAAAATAAACTTGGCTGTGTGCATTCAGAATTAATAGAAGTTGGGTATTTGTCCTTTTTAAATAAGCCTTTGTTAGTTTAAGTACTGTACTTGACATTTGCAAACATAACATTTTGACAATTCATTTTTGGGGTTGTTTAATGAAGGAATGTGAGAACAAAGGGACTATTTACAAGAACAGCCTGTTCACAATGCTCCGGTGGAAAGGGTTCCTAACGTTTTACAGAATGAAGAGAAAGAAAGGTTAAGATTTAGCAAAAGAAAGGAGGCAAATAAACCGTGAATGAAGCTGAAGAATGCGTGTGATCCTGGCACATACTAGCATGGACTAATGTATATTTAAGGAGGAAAACCACATTAGTACAGTTGAAGAACAAAAATAGGTGGATCTGAGAAGACCAAATTAGAGCAAGGATTAAAAAAAGAAATCAAAGTGTAGAATTGTGTGTAATCTGCTCCAATTTTCATTACCTTTGATCCTCAGTGGAGAAGTAAATCAAAGACAAAAAATACAACTCATTGAATTACCTTCTCTCCTTGCTGAGTGTACTTAGATCTAGGGTTGTCATGAATAGCAGTTTTTAGTGCTCTTCAGAGTACCAAATACCATTGTTTGTTATTTGTACTAAAGGAGTGCCTAGAGGCCCAATTGTGTTGGGTGCTACGCATAATGAGACACAGTCCCTTCCCCCAAAGAATTTATTGTCTAAATAGGCAACACATACAAGTATTCCTCTTCTCATTTTGTACCCGGGGAACTGAGGCACAAGAGAGATTAAGTGACTTATCCAAGGTCACACAGATCAGGGAACTGAAATGAAACCCTGATCTCCTTAGTCGCAAGCCAGGGCCTTAACCACACAGCCATCCTTAACCCACACCCCCACCCCTCTGGCTGTTGGGAGGCAGGAAGATTTTTCCAGCTGTTCAACTGTATGCAATTTCCATGATGAGGTGCTTCATTAAGCTATACCTACAGTCATCACAAAACATTATGGGTTTGTCCCCTCTTTGTTTCTCACCCTAATTACACAGGCAATTCAGGACACAAACAGCCCTTAAAAGGCAATTAAAAATGGGAGTGGCAGGGGGGGCACTCAGGATAATATTTGACACTGCCTTTCAGTTAAAATCCATGGAATTGGCTGTCAAATGGGACGGTCACTGTATTCTCCTCCTCCTTGTTTTAAAAGGTGATGTTTTTTCAGGACAGTGGTCCTCCTTAAGCAAACTCAGGCCTGTTAGACCTACATGCATGCAGATTGTTTCCCTAGCAGCTTCACAGGCTGTTTATTTCAGAGCCTGCCAATAATGAACAGGGATAGGGAACCTCCCACCAAAAACCAACCCTGGGACTGTTATATGATTTTGCCCCAACCAGTCTGCGAACCTGCAGTACAAATATGTAATTTCTATACAGCTGCTGCTCACTACTGTTTGAATTCCCCAGAAGGCAAACACACACTTTCCGTCCAGTAGAGGGCAGTGGTTTGTCCACAGTACAGGAGGTGGGAAGACAGACACACAAATAACCTAGAGCCTATTCATTTTCAAAAAAGAAGAGCAAGGTCAGGAGACATTTGGAACCTGTGCACAGAATGAGACAATACGGAGCACTTTACGTGTGCAATGCATTAAGTAGGGTAAGTGCTATTATCTCTGTTTTACAGATGGGGATAACCGAGGCAGAGAGGTGGTGGGCCTTGCAGAAAGCCATGCGATGAGTTGGTGACAGAGCTGGGATTAGAACTCAGGAGTTCCTGGGGCCCAACTTTGCGCTCATTTTCCAATAAGCAAACTGATTCTTTCCGCCACTGCCGGTAGTATCACTGCTGGTTAGGTCACATCAGCAGTACTGCCAACCCCAGCATTTCGAAAACCACGAGCTTGGCTTTAAAATAGTACCTTCTGAATGATTTTAGTTTGCCTTCTGGATGCTGAGCCTTTAGGGTGCACAGGAGACACGTTTTCACACTTTTTTTTTTTTTTTTTTGTAATTATGAGGGCCAAAACCACACTTGTTTTTCAAATGAAGCTGAGATTCTCACTTGACTCCAGGAGCTGGGACTTTCAGAACATGCCTACCCTCCCCCCCCAATATCACAAGAATCATGGTAAAAATCATAAGAGCTGGCAACACTGCAGCAAATTAGAACTGGGGCATACCCTGCCCCGCCATGCAACTTTTAAAGCAGGAATGTAATCAGTCATTTGAACAGATTACTGAAGGAAATGGTAAATTCATTATCACTTGGAGTCTTTAAATGAAGATTAGATGTCTTTCTACTTCACCCACTGATTATTGCGCTCAATAGTATTCAGGTCAGCAAAGCATTTGAGCACATGCTTAACTTTAAGCACCTGCTTAAGTGCTTTGATGAATAATATGGCCTACTACATCAGGCCTTACATAGCCAGGAAGGATAATTCCCCCTTCGCAGTTGGAATTCTCTGGCCCATATTATGCAGACTAGATGATCGTAATGGTTGTAAAATCAAAGAATCTATTAATAAAACAGATCTTGTGATATGTTCAAAAAATGTGGATTTACAGGAATTGGGACTTGCAAAGTTAAAATAAAAACCAACTCAAATACCGAAGTCTTCCCAAACCTAGGCACTCTGGGTAGCCGTGGTGCTGGCTGTGTGCATGCTCTGGGGCTGGAGCACACACGGAATTAAAATAGTGGTGGTGCTTAGCACCCACCAGCCACAGATGTTTGGCGATGCCACCAAACAGCTGTTTGGCAGCTCGGGGAGGGGCTTGGGTGAGAGCAGCCAGCGGGCGGGGGCCTCAGGGAGGGGGTGCAGTGAGGGGGGGCCTCAGGGGAGGGAGGCAGAGCAGGGGCAGGAAGAGGCGGAGCGAGGGCGGAGCCTTGGAGGAAGGGGCAGAATAGTGCTGGGCCTTGGGGGTGGAGCACCCCCAGGGAAAACTAGAAGTCAGCACCTATGCTGGATAATGATCCTTTTCCTCTCTCCCTTTTACACACATCTCACTCCACTTGCAGAGATTCTTAGAGTGCAGTCCCATGAGAAAGTCACGTGGCTTCTGTAAGCCAAGTGATCATTCTTTATCAATAACAACACGTAACACTTCAATAGCGCTTTAGAGCCCTTCATAAACATTATCTAAGTAACCTTCACAGTGCCCTTTTGAGGTGGTTTGATGTGCTTTATCATCCCCATTGTCTAGATGGCAGTACTGTGACAGAGAGGAAGTGACTTGCTCAAGGCTACAAGAGCAAATCGGTGTCAGAACAAAGATTACTACTCAGGGCTTTGTGCCTTCCAATCCTGTGTTCATTCCTCCTTATCAAGATGTCTCCCTGCTAGGTCCTTCTGTGCTGTTATAGGCAACTCAATATACATTAGAATCTTTATAATGAGTGTTTGCAAGTAATTAACATAACCATAGCATTCCTTCTGGGTGAACGAGGCACCCTCATGGAGAGGGCCAGCCAAAAGGCCTGTGTACCATTTAAGTCTCATGAAAGCCCTCAAAATAGGGCATAAGTAATACACAGGTCCTGCGTGCGCTTTGCATGCGTGAAGTGCAGAGAACGCGGCTGGCCAAAAAATGTCCACCAAAACTGCTTTTCAGGGGCAAATTGGGTTTTCAACCAAATGGTATTTTTTCACAAACCATGCCTGCTGTCCATGGAAAATTTTGATTTTTTTTTTTAATCAGAAACCAAATCCCCCCCAAATGAATCGGACATCCTGTTCCAGTGCCTCCTGGGCATTATAGTTCACTTTCCCTGGCCCCCATTCTCCTCTATAGGCTGGGCTTCCCAGCCAGACGACATCTCCTATTGCGCGCCGTGGACAGGAACTTCCATGGGGCATTTGCCTGCCCTCCACCACAAGGAGAGACCACCAGGGTGCTATGGGACAAAGAACAAATGTTGAATTTCCTGCAGGATGGAAATGCTGGATTTCACTTGGCTCTAATAGTCACCAAATTGCTACTATGGGAGTGCCTGGTCTAACACCTGTGTTACACCTCTGAGCATGCCCAGAGTGAACTCAATGGTGCAAATCAGCACAGCGATATCACTTTACACCAGCTTTACAATCTGTCCTTGTGTCTCCAGAAGCCTGAGCATGTTCAAACTGAGCTGGGTGCTCATGAATTATCAGAGGTTGCTACTGCTGACACCAGGGTACCAGAGGCACCAGAGTACTTATCAAACATTACAATAAGCAGTGCTGCTTGTGCTAAAGACAATGGTCCGACAGAGTCATTTAAAAATACAATTGCAGCTCATTTTTCTTTTTGTGTTCATCGTTTTTATTCTGCCTCTCATTGCTCGATCTTTGGCTCAGACTCAGTCCCGTATTTAGGCCCAGGTCCTGCAGTAGGATCCATTCAGGCCAATGCAACCTGCTGGAATCCCACTGCAATTAATAGGGCTCCATATAGCCACAAAGGTCGGCCATAGCATCTCGGATTGCAGGATCAGGCCCTGTAAGATGGAGAAGTATGGCAAGTGAAAATTAGGATCAATGTTCCTTAAATGCTATATGTATATAATTAAGGCTTCTGTTTTGCAGGGGTTTGTTCATTTCATTTTTTGGAGTTTATGTTTAGCAATGGTTCACTTTTAGGTAGATGTCCAAAATTGGGTTTATTTTTCAGAATTGTCTCTTTGTATCTACTGTAATGAGTAATGTACATGATTTACATTACCAACTACAGTAGCATATACTGTACTGTAATGAGTAATCTCTCTGTAATGTTCCCTAGTGTACTCTAACTGTTTCAAACAGCCCTATGTTAAACCACACTAGGGACCGTTTAGTGCGCACCAGCAGGGTCCAATTAATGCACAACACATTACTCCGCTTTAGAAATCACCCCCCACCCCATAGTCCATATTACTGCTCCATGTAGACAAGCCCTTAGATACAAGTAACATTTCTGGTGGCTAGCCACTGTTTATTGGGTAAACACCAATTTCCTTTTGGTTGGGATATTTTATCAGTGAAAACTGAAAATCAGAAGTCCTATATCTAATGCAAACTACTTGATACAACAGATCCTGACCGGGGCCCCTAAGCAAACCATAATGAAAATAATAAATAATATCAAATGGCCAGAAATATGCTTTAATACCATTAACTGATATAAATATAGGAACAAAAGGTTGTCTGGGCCCATGGAGGAACTGGATCAAAATGAAAAATGTGGTTTATCCAGGCTGCAATTAGTGAGCAGTGGCTCTGTGTTTCCCTGTGCCCATCGTGCTGAGCTGTACACCCATCTCCCGCAGCTTGTCCTTGATTACAGTCTACAGAACAGCTCAGACAGCATATTTAACCAGATTGTAGGCCACACCTGCATGCTGCAGCAGTCATTAGATCCCTGCGTGTCTGAAATACTTCAGTAGAGCCAGATTCAAGGAAGTAGGGGCCTGGTGGTGCTCTTAGTCTCATCTATTTAACAACAGCTCCATTCCCTTCAATGGAGCTACTCCAGATTTACAAAGGTGTCGAGGAGACGCTAGCCCGAGATGTTTGGAGTACCTGTTCAGACAATCGTTCCTTGGCTGCAGAGTTTCCCTCTATTCAGCCCTGCGGTAAGCAGGCTCTAACTTTTGCGCAGGATGACGTGTTAATAATCGAACCATTACAGGCCGCAGCAGAACCTGCTCAGATCATCTGCATCCATAAAGACCTCTTCCTTACACAAGACAACTGGATTTAGCTGGTAGTGTGGATGAGTCGCCTGTAGGGGGTGCACATATGCAACCCCACCCTCATGCACACTAGATTCCGCTAATTTCCATTGCAGATAGATTTCAGAGTCAGAAAGACCCCAGCACTCAAATGCACTCACTTCTGGGGTGGAAGACAGTCATCACAGAGGCAGGCCAGCAGGGCAACAGCACTCAATGCCCATTGTCACTTGTGCAATGTTTAGTTTATCCTTCTGAGATAGTGTTCTGGAGAAACGTGATAAAGTTTCCGGTAAATCAACATCTTGGAGCAAACACTACATTTCCTATCTTCAGTGATGGATTAAAACTGGGTTAAACAGACTGGCTGACTTGCGGGCTATGCTCTGTATATTCCCCACTCCATGGGATTTTTCATGGGTATCCCAGAATGTCCAGACTTCATACAATCATAGAGAAGGAAGCATGGGGTTTGGGACACCATGCTTTTGCTCAGTCTGGGCCATGAGCATTAGCCTGGGCTATTCTTTCAAGATGCATCTAGCTAGTCAATCCACTTGGTGGAGGAGCCGCTGATGTCTGTGTGGTTACTTTATACCGTGTGCAGAATGTACTTTATACCAACAAACGATAACTTGCATCAGTGTCAGTCTTTTCTGTTGGTGTAACAGAACAGGAGATGGGGGAGGGGGATGATAGGCAATTTTTTCAAGGAAAATTTTAATTTTGCCCAAATGGAAAATTGAAACAAAATAGTTTATTTGGTCTCAGGTTGACGTAAAGCAAAACACTGGATCGTTTCAACACTAGTCGGTGTCCACCCAAGCTACCACGATGCTTCATGGGGATGTATCTTGGATGCCTCCTGCTCTCATTCTCCTCTGAGGGCCAGGATGTCTGGTTGGATATACATCTCCCATGATGCACTGCAGGGTCCTTTCTAGCGTAACCACTGTGGTGCATCCTGGGAGTCCCATGACCACAGTGCATCTTGGGAGATGTAGTCTGATGGGGAAGCCCCATCCATAGAGGAGAACTGGGGCATGAGGCACTTGAACTACAGCTTCCATGAGGCACCACAGTGGCTCAGGCTGGCACAATTCAGTGTTGAACCAAGTAGAAACCAAACGTTTCAAGATTTCCAAGAAATTTCTCTGACCTTTTTGTTCCATGAATTTTCATCCCAATTTGGGACAAAACCAAACACCGAAATATCAGAATGCGTCATGGGGCTGGAACCCTTTACTCTGTGTCTGCCCTGAGCTCCAAACTGTCTTGCTTCACAGTTCCCAGGGCCACTTCCTACTTCTCCCTATCTCCTTCAGCCTTCTCTGAAACCTCCCCCAGCAGCTGTCTGCCAAGCCCTTCCGCCACCCTTGTCCCCTCTCCCTGGGAGCTACTGTTTGCCTGGATCCAGACACCTTGCTGCAGCTCTTCCCCAGTTCTCCTCCCACACCTTCCCAAGTGGCTTCAGGCAAGCCTCTCCCGCCATCCATTTCTGACCTCCTCTCCACCAGGAATCATGGCAGCCCTGACCCAGACCCCTTGCTCTCGGAGGGCTTCCCCAGACAGCTGCTGTTCCCCTCTGATCTCTCTTCCCTAGCGAGAACAGGAAGCACTTTATGTCCTGCTTCTGCCTTCTCAGCCGGCCATGCAGCTCTCAGTTACCTGATCCCTGGAGTACAAATCCCAAGCCTGGGAGGAAAGCGGGTGGGGCCTGAGCTCATCCCAAAGGGTGAGACATTGTGTTGAATCCATTTATGTTCTGTTTGTGTGTACGACTGTAGACCTGCAGATTTGCAGGTGGAAGCGATCTTGGGTGAAAAGGACCTGGATTCAGACGGTGGCTCTCTGTGACCCTAGGCAAGCTGCTGCAATATGGAGATAATGGCCGTTCCCTCTTTCCCAGAATGCTGGGAGGAGAAATCCGTAAACACCTGGCAGGCATTCACATGCTGTGGAGATCTTTGCCGTCTGCGGGGTTTTAAGTTGCATGTACTCACGTTTAGGCGCTCTGCGGTAACGGACTGCTGTCTTGTAGCAGGTTCCAGCGTAAGGATTACTTAGTGGGCAGGATACTCTAAAGTGCTTCGCACCAGCTTAACTCTGCTTCCATTGAAAGAAATGGTAAAACTCCCATTGCCCTGGGTTAGGCGAAAGCTGGGTGCTTTTGCCAATCCCAGCCTTGGTTATTTAATCACAGGTTTTTATAGGCATGTTTTTGCGTTGTAAATTCTGCCTTGATCAAATGCTGCGGCTACAACATTCTCCTGCAGGCTCCCAAACGGTGTAGCTATTTATAGGTACTTGCTTTGGCCTTTGGGGTGTGGTTGGGGTGGGTGAGGTCCAAGAACTGTGCTGTGCACTCAGGATACCTTTGCAAGAATGTCGGTATTTATGTATCCCAAGCAAGCATTAGTAGTCACCAAGTCCCTAGGAGCTGCGTGTGTACATCAGAGGCAGAATTTAACCCTGCATGAATACATGGATTGTATATTTATTTATTTCGATTTTACATGCTCCTATACAGAGGCCTCCTTCCGTCACTCGAAATTACAACATTTATGCAAGCCACAGCCATAACAGCTTCACCTCTTTACCAAAAAAAAAAAAAATCAAATAAAACCCATTGCCCCACAGCACCTCAGACCATATTCCATCCCATCTGGCCCTTGTAGATTAAATACAATTTGGGGTAAATCTCTGGCACAAGGGGAAGAAAAGGGCAAAAGTCAATACTGAAGCAAAAAATATTCTAACAAATATGGGTCACTTCGGGACTTCACTGCTGACCAGAGACTGCAGACCATAGGAAATGCTCAGGATTGATGCCCTGCCCCATAAGGACAAGCCCCTGTAACCTGAGCAATGGGAAAACCCGCCGCGCCTGTAAGCAGTATAGGGCACATGATACACAGATATGCAGTTCCAATTCCATCCAGTAGAAGGGCATGATAGACATTATTGGTGGTCATATTATTTATTTGCGGTAGCACCACTATGTGCTGGGCATTTTAAAATTCTTAGTGACAATCCTTGCTCTGAGAAGCTCACCATCTAAAGACAGAGGTCAGGAGAAGGGTGAAAGCAATAGGCAACATTTATACAATTTATATACTCACTGACTAGGTTTTTACTGTATTCCTCTTGCATACAGGAATGCTACACCATGGCAATGGACTTCTGATATATTCCAAAAAGACATTGTCACTAAGCACAAATTACATTTAAACCAGCTGAAGATCTGTCTGATTAGCGTCACAATTCTTCTCCTTGTCCCACCAAGAAGAACCCTTCCACCTCCCACCTCTTGGATTTCATGGCTAGCTTATTGAAACAACCAAAGAAAAAGGCCCAAAGACATTCCATCCCAGGCCTTTGAGATTCATTCAAAAGGAGCTTCTTACATTCTCTCTCACTTCTGCACTCAAATATTTGAATTGTTAGGGTCGTGAAAGTTTTCACCAGTCCTGGCAGTGTTTGAGCAACATGTGAAGTGTCTTTTGGGCTCTACCCCACAAAAGCAAGATGAGGAACCACCCATGCAGAGCTGGTCCCAAAGAACCACGTTTATTCACTATCCACAAACACACAAGGCCGAGCTATACAGAGAATGCGGCTCTGACTGGTTTCTTCTAAAACACAGCGCAGATGGGCACACAGACTATGTAAAGGGATACTACTCTATTCCTATACGCTAGGCTATGTATGGAGGAATCTCTCTCAGCCTGGCAGTATACTTTAGAATAATAAAAATGTGATCCCCATTGTATTAAAGACAAAGGCCACTGAAGGCATCTCGCTTTGGCACAGCATGGGATTGAAATTCCTTTCTCTGTGTACAGTATTGCGTAATAATCAGAACTCTGCGGCCTCTACTGTAACTGCTTTTGGATCAATAAAGGCAGAGCTACGCCCACCCCACATTCACCCAGAGCAAACACCATATATAAAAGTGCTCACAAAGCAAATATCCGGTCACACAGAAGGAAACCTTTTCACCGGTCACCCTTACCCTCTTCACTGCCCTAGGCAAACTGGCATATCTATGCCCCTCATTGATCGCAGCGACACACACACAATCAACAGCCGCCAAGTATTTTGCTGCCCCTGGTATTTGCATATCCTGGGCAACGGCCGGACCTGGCTGCATAGGGGAACCAAATGCCAGGCCTGCATGTAATCAGCCAAACACAATTACTGATTCAGTGATTTGATTGCCATGCAGTGTATCCGGAGCTTGTGTAGATCTACCAGCCACATAGGTCATTTCCCTCAACTCATAAGAAATTGCTTAGTTTCCCTCCTCCCCCAGTAAAAAAAACAAGTTGCTTCGATTTCTAAAAATGTATTAGCCCACGGGACTGATTTTCATGCAGTGGAAAGGCAAGCAGCAGCCTGATTCACCACTGCCTGGCTCCTGTGATTTCATTGTAGTGATATCTGCGTACAACTGGATCCAGGCCGTGGTGAAGCAAGCCTCCAAATGACACAGAGAAGGATGTTTCAAAACCAGCTGCTGTGTCTGCACAGCAAGAATTCAAGGGCCTAGTTATCCAAAGACAAGTCTTAATAAGGCACCATTTCTAAAGCACCTATGTGATTTAGGCTTCCTAGTCAGTTGGGGCCAGAGCCACAAAGGTACTTGGGCACCTAACGCCAACATTTAGATGCTGCTGACATTATCGAAACCACTGTTCAGCTGCGGCCTACAGTCCCCTACATTCCCACCAGGAGGCAGGCGCAAAGCTGACTAAGTTCTGATGTCACCCTTAGCTTGGAGCTTTAGCCCACGCAGCATTCCCAGACTAAGCATTCCCGAACCTAGCCCCCTGCAAAACCTGGCCCTGCTGGTGTTCTCAGAGTGCACCCAGAAGATTGGGCCTGACATGAAAGACAGGCTGGGGATATATGAGTTTGAGACAGGGTACTCGACAGCCAAGTGGTTAGGCCCTTATGTGTTCTAGGCTTCTGTATCCTAGGCCTTAGGCAAAGGGAGGAAGTGTCTCCCTTTCTGACTAAGCAAGGTCACTGATTATGTGGAAGAGGCAAATTTGATGCCTCCGTTTACCCATCTGTAGAAAGGTAATAAGAGTGACTTACTGCCTATTGGATTAATGAATGTTTTCAGTGCACTTGGGGCTACTCAGCAGAATGTGCTATATACATAAAAATTATTGCTAGGGTTTTCTTATTCTGAGTCTTATTTCTAATCACTAGCTTTTGCTGAGCTCCCTGGCATAGCATTTCAGTCCCAGCTGCCAGACACTTTAACCACCACAATTCTTGATCCCACTTGGTTTAATTGATTTAAACGTCATTTGGCTCATCAACATCAATCCTTTTTAAGAGACCAAGATTCCGATGACCTTCCCACTCAAACAATTCCTGTAGATGGGTCCTGAGGCATCGCCCAATCAATCAAACAAACTCTATCACGTAAACCCCTGCTGAAATGCATAATCCACAGCAGACATGTGTAGGACGTGCTAAGCCGAACCTTAACGCTTTATGAGTTTGTATTGGGTGAGATTAAAGCCATTAAAGAAAAGTGACAATATAATTAAATTTAACCCTCTTGGAGGAAGAACCATCTACCAGAAACTAGGACAGTGACACTAAACTTTAGAAAGGAGGATTTCAAAGACACGAAGAAGCTAGTCAAAAACACCCTGAGCCAAGGGTTAGAGCAGTGTTGATCTGCAGTGCTCTGGCAATGCAATGCAGCTAGAAACTCAGTTTAAGTGGCTGGTTCTACAGGTGCTTTGCGTTGCTAGCGAGGCACAAAGTAGCCAGTGACACCAGTGAATCAGGCTTACTCTGCACCAGTGTACAGGATTACACAAGGTACAAGGGAGTGGGAAGACATGATTCTCATCATCATTTCTTAGAAAGAGTCAATACAAGTGCTGCGAATGCCATTGAAGTGAATGGAGGGACACTAATATGGACTAGCTAGGGATCTCTCCCTAGTTTTTACAAAGACACGTTACTGGATGTTTGTTCCTGGGCTAGAACCGCGTCTTGGCCAGACGACAAGTTTTAGAATGGAACAAAGTTTTAGAGCCCGGTTATAAATCCCTAAGACAAGAGATGCTTGATTCTCAAAGTGCAGATTCCACTCTTGATGTGAACGTTCCCAAAATGCAGCCACGTTCGAATCTGGGGTCCTGGTTTAACCCAGCCATGACAGATTGGAGGAAGACCCTCGGCTGGTATAAATAGCTTCATTAACTTCTATGGATTTATGCTAGTTTACAGCAGCTGAGATCTGGCCCCGGCATCCCTACGTTCCACTCAGATTCATCCTTACCAACAAGAGTATAAAGGGAATACTGACAATTCTTAGCAGGGGCACTGATCGCTCATCTGCTCCTTTCCCACCTCACACTTGAGTTGTCCACAGTACCATGAAACTGAATGATGATACAAAAGATTCCTCAGGCTGGAGGAGTGACCAGCAGCAATCACCCAGAAGCACCTACCTCTTGCTACCAACATACTGTATTTTGAAATGTGAACGAGATGTGGCAATCCTTTGCTGCGTCTGCTGCTTTTTCTTTCATGTGCTAATACAGCACACAGAGCTTATCTCATTTATTTGTGGCACGCCTATTTGCAACATTTCACACAGAAACCAACCGAGCCTGCAGTTCTGTGCCAAACGCAGCCACAAAGGTTATGACCCTACCCCTATTTTCATTTGCCTTGGAGATTCTTAACTCAAGATTACACCCTAAACTGGAGTACTGGTGACCAGAAGCCATGGAAGTTGTAGCTGGAAGTTGAGCCTGCCTCTTGCCTGGCTTTGACAAAGTCAAAAACTTCATTTCAACTAGGGATCAGTTACTAGCAAGGTGAATAGCTAAATAAGAGTTGTAAGCTTGGTCAGCATGAAGAGCTCATTCGGGGCTTGATCTTGCAATGTGCTAAGCATAACCTGTGAGATGCGGCCCATCCTTAGACTCCCATCAAAGTTAACGGGAGCTGACACTGCTAGCATTTCTGAGGATCGAAACTTAGCTGCATAGCTCAGCCAGTACAACATGGGATTTTTTTTCACACTTGTATTAGCATTTTTAGATGCAGGAATTTATTTCCTCTTGGCATATGTGTCAGAAGGTTAAGGCAATCCCAGAGCTGACTGCAGTATATATTAGCTTTCATAAAGGGTTAAATAGGCAGCAGGTATTCTTGGGCGTATGTTCAGAATGCAGGTGGCAATGATGCTTAAAAGGAGGCACCTTTCTTTGTTCCCTTAATGATTCACGACTTGGGAGTGTGGGAATTAACTTATATAAATTTTTGCTAGTACGTAGATACACCTAGATCCTGAAATAGTGGATTGGTGAGAACCTGTTACAGAAACTCTATGCATTGTCCTGGTGGCACAGAAAAAACAAAGACTGGAAGTGACTGCGTAGCACTCCTCCTAGATACGAGGAAATATTCTCTTGTAATTTTTTATTTATTGCATTTTGCAGCTTATTAAAAAGCCCCACTGGCCACCAGTGGAAATGCACATTGAGAAAGGCCTGATTTCGAATGGGCCCTCAACCCAGGCTCACTTGTTGGGCCTAAACTTTTGCAGCTGGAAGACTATTGTGCATGCAGTTGGTGTAATTTAAACATCTCTGTGATTGTGCCTGCGTGACAGCGAGTTAAACACCAGTTGCTCCAGCGCATAATTACAGGTGTGAAACTCTAAGTATTTATAGCCCGTACAAAAAGGGAGGCTGGGTTTTAAGGATTTGCTCTGTGGTCCCTTTGTGAGGCTAAGTCTGTCCCACAGTTGGGTGGGAGTTGGAGAGAAACACATCCATGGGGGTTTTAACCCATGTGCCTCGTTGATGATGATGGTCACAAAGGACCTGCATAGCGCTAAGAAGCTATTCTTCCCTGAGAGTATCTCTAGAAGGTTTAGATTCCTTTTGGGATGCTGGTGTGCAAGGACTATAATTTCATGCAATACTTTCATTTTAGTGGAAATTAATCTTAAATAGCCATAAATAGGTGAAACATCTATCTATCTATCTATCTATCTATCTATCTATCTATCTATCTATCTATCTATCTATCTATCTATCGTATCTAGAGAGCACTGGTTGCCATAGCGTGCAAATCACTCTGGTGTCTTTTACCCAAGGTTAAAATTTGTATTTCAAAGCTGAGGCACTGAGATATGGTGTCCTAGTAGTGCTGAAACCAGCGGCCATTTAGAACCAAGTACCATATTCTTGGCTAGTGCCCGAAGTGATGCTCCACACCTTGTTGGTAGTCTCCTGCAGGCTAGACAAGATAGGCTTGGTTCTCCTTTGCAGGGAGGCCCCCTTGCACCTCTGTGGCAGACTAAAAACGTCTGAAGAGAGTGGTGGAGGGCATTACATTTCTGCTGCCAGAGTGGCGTAGTGGGAGGAGAATTAGTGTCAAGGAGAATCAGGCAGCTTAATCTTCAAGTTAGGCTACCCGCGGTAAGTATCCTATATGTGTTGAATTGCTCCTTTTATCCTGAAGGATCTCCAAATACTTTGCAAACGTAACCAGCGGGCCCCCAGTAATCACACAGGGATCACATCACCTGTCGTCCAACTGCATCAACAACATACAACACCCCTGAAGTATGGGATTGCAAGTGAAGAATGTCTTCACCAATTAAAGCTTTCAGGGGGAAGACAGGCAGGCGGGCACGCTATAATTACCCAAGTTGCAATTTGGCCAGAACACTCTAGTGAAAAGCATCATGATATCTTTAATGGAGACTGCCTCGTTCTGACATGCTAGGGTGACACACCCCATTTGCACAGCTGTCACTGAGTACACAAGGTGCACTGCCTCCCCTACCCACTGAACACCAGCACCACGTCCTTCAACACCTAGGGGTAAAGAGGAAATTTAGGTGCCGCTGAATTCGGTTGGGTAGGCCCCTCTGTGAGAAGTAGCTGAGTACACTGGAATGCCTAGGAGAGCATCCATAAGGCAGAAACACCTAATCATTAGCATGTTGGCAGCTGGAAACAGGACTTTCTGCACCACGTCAAGGACAGGAATGTAACATGGAGAAAAGGGTGGGTGTACTTGGGGAACGCCCATGGAGCGAGGAATTCTCCCATGATCAAGTGGCATAAAATCCAAAATCTTCAGGGCAGCCTGCACTTCATGGCTCTTGCTGTTATCATCAGGTTTGCTAACATACATATCTGGACTCTTTCTGGCAATGTATGTGAGCTATGAGGGCCAAAATCTCCATTACTAGAAGCAGCATAGCTATGGGCGAGGTTGCACGTCCATGACAGACCATCCAAGCTCTTGGCTCCATGGCACTGAACGATGCGGCTGTGCCTGCTGACAATGGGTGCTGTATCATGTATCCTGTTTTGCAAAGACAGCTGAGCGGTAGCTGTGGCCACTCTGTGGCACTACCCTGTGATATCACCTGTTTAATCAGCATTCTCTAGGCTGCAATGTCATTCCCAATGCAGCTTTTTCAAGACAGGAGTAATAGTGTGGGGGTGCGAGAGCCAGACGCCTCCTTGCACTGGCAGGGACATAATTAGTAAAATACTCACCACAGCTGTGGGCCTTGGTACGCTTCGTAATTGGAGGTACTGTACATGTATGTTTCACAACCAGGCCTGAGGGATTGTCTGCTGAGGACTGCCCTACTTCCCGTCGCTCCACATGAGATCAGCAGGTTGGAACCTCTGACTATCTCATGGTCTAACACGGACTGGGCAGGAGATGGGCATTTCTCCTTTGAGGGCCCATAGTTCTTTCCCCCTGGCTATAGGGCAGTTATTGCCCAGCATTCAAAAAACATGAAACGCCCCCAAAAATCATAAGATTGGCTTGCGAATCATTGACTATCTATTGTGCTTTTTATTTGTCTTCTGGTTTCCTAGCCACTGGGGTGCACGCTCTTCATGTTTTCAAGGTTTCCGGCACAGCCCTGAGGGCTAGAAATGTATTATTTTTAATGACAGCTGAGATGCTCAGGATAGCGGGAGCGGGGGCTTTAGGAAATATACCCAAAAGGGTGACAGGTTTGAGAGTGGTAGCCGTGTTAGTCTGTATCAGCAGAAAGAATGAGGAGTACTTCTGACACCTTAGAGACTAACAAATTTATTTGAGCATAAGCTTTCGTGGGCTAAAACCCACTTCATCCATCCGATGAAGTGGGTTTTAGCTCACGAAAGCTTATGCTCAAATAAATTTGTTAGTCTCTAAGGTGCCACAAGTATTCCTCATTCTTTTTGCCAAAAGGGTGAGACTTACGATCAAATCATGAGCAGATGACATAGTGAATCAAAGCCGTCCTTCCTGGAAAAGCTGAAGTGGGGTTCATGTTTGGGGCCAGACCCGTAGGTGGTGTAAATGAGGATAGCTCCATTGATTTCAAATTATACTAGCTGAGAATCTGCCCCATCTGTTTTGTGGTGATGTAGCTGTCACTTTGGGGATGGTTGGTTATTGCCCGGGATGGCAACATTACTTGAATGGTACCATTTCTTATTTCACCAGGTTGCCTGTGGTGTATCCCACACCCATGAAAGAGTTAATCTTCTCGCTGGTTTTTTTCTCCAGGTGACACTGTTCTACTTTCAGGCTCACTGGCTCATCCAATGAGAGTCTGGTCTGGCGATGTCATGCTTATAATTGAAATGCCATGCTGGAGCCCCGGTGGGCGGAGTCTTGTGGAAACCGTCAGAACTGGTCTCTCCAGCTAGGTGAGCATTCCATCTCCAGTGCTCGTGCAATTGAATTAAATCTCTTAACGAACCAGCTAGCTATTTTCTAACCATGTCCTTCTGGACTGGCTCAGACCCTTGCTCCAAACTCAACGTTGCCTATTGGAATTTGGCCGGGAGGGGGTTAGCTAGAATTACTGGGTGGTGCGTAAGGCCGCAGAAAAGGTTTCCAGTTCGAAGCATCATAAAAATGAAAATGTGTGAAGTTGCATTTGATGATAGCTGGTGTTATTAATCAGCTCCTCTTCACAAATAATGGATTGTATGTATTGTTTTCCTACAGGCTGACCATTCCATTGGGCGTATCTCCAACCGGTAGGAGCAGCAGCAGAAGCAGCCAAAGCAAACAACTGGGGGTGGGGAATAAAATGGGGCCCACTTGGAGCCACCCTTCCATGCCAGCCAGCCCAGGACCCATAACTGTGCAGGGAAGACCCCCATACACATCCTAGGGAAACTAAGACCCAGGCGGTCCTTCCCCTCCCCCACACTCTGTAGCGTGGGAAAATTGCAGAGGAACCAGCAAGAGACTCTGGCTGGTAGGAACAGAAGCAGCCAAAGCAAGGCCCTTTGCACAGGCAGAGAAGTTACAGTGTTGGCTGGACTTTTTCTGCCCTGTGCTGATTGGCTGTTTGCTCCAACCCTCCCACTTCCTTCCCAGACTCTTCACCTCAGGGTCACTCCACACCTGCTCCTTACCCTCTTCTCCCCTGACCTACCTCACCCCCCTTCGCTTCAATGGCCCCTCTCTCGTCCCTTTTCTTTCCATGTAGCTGATCCTCTCCTTGTAGGGTTTAAGGCCAGGAGGGACCACCAGATCAGCTCCTAATTAAACCCACCTTAAAATAAAACCATGGAACTAACATGACATTTTCCTCCATCACCAGCTCATTCTGCATATGTGTTCTGCTCCTCCCCGCCACCTGCTGTCTGGCTGGTCTATTTCAATTGAAAGCTCATCAGGGCAGAGGCTGTCCATCACTCTATGCTTGTGTACAGAGTACACAGAGCCTCATTTTTGGTTGGTCCTTGGACACTACTGTAATAAACATGTTTAATAATAACAATACACACGGTGACCAGATAGTAAGTGTGAAAAATTGGGACGGGGGTGGCGGGTAATTGGCACCTATGTAAGAAAAAGTCCCAAATATCGGGACTGTCTATATACAGTCAGGACATCTGGTCACCCTAACAATACATACGTGGAGGAGATGTATTGCAATCACGCATGATGCAAATGTGGATCTCATGTAGAGTTTGCGATTGCTGTTATGCAACGTTCCCAAGTGACAGCTAAAGGACTGGTCTGGTTTGACGTCCATATTAATTCCATTCCCACTCTGAATTACTAAATAGTCCCTAAAAAGAACAGGAGTACTTGTGGCACCTTAGAGACTAACCAATTTATTTGAGCATAAGCTTTCGTGGGCTAAAACCCACTTATCAGAATTGGGATTTAAATGCAACCTGAAGATTAGAGGTAACAACTGAACTGGACCTGGTTCAAGTCTATTCAATAAGGTTTTACACATAATAAAGTAACTCAAGAAACAAGGTTTTCATAGGCAGTTAGGGATGCAAATTAAAACAGTGTGTTTAAAGTACATTTGAACGCAACAGAATGACCTTATCCAGCCATGTATATTTTCCTGAGTGAAAGTAGCTGTTAAACACTGGCAGGATAATCTCCAGAAGTGAGAATTATGAAGGGCTTTAATCAAGTCCTAAAGAACACTTTGTCATGCGACATAACAGCAGTAAAGCTTGGATTTTCAAATCCATTCAGCGTTGGTCATGTTCGAACTAAATGGTAAAAACTCCTCTTGATTTCAGTCGGAACATTTAGGCCAATGCTGACAGTTTATGAAAATCCCACCTTGGCTTTCCTAATGATACCCTGGGTAACAGAGGGGCATTGTCGGGTTTTGTACTGTTTGCACAAAGCCACTGCATTTTGGGAATGCTTGTGTCAATCATAAGAGCCACAGTGTAACTCATTTAGGTCCAGTTTGCACTGCCACAATGGAAAACTCTCTATGTGCTCTTTGATGAAACCAAGAGAACAACAGACCATTGGTTCTCAACCTATTTACCTTTGTGGACTGAACGTGCAGCTCTCTGTATGTGATGTGGGCCACGTCCACACAATGTCTATACTGCCTGTATGGCCCTGAGGGTGTCACCTGGGAGGCAGCTGTGTGCTGCTTGGGCCCCAGGTTGAGAACCACTGACACAGACATTGAGAATACGTCTGCACGGCATTGAAACACCCACAGCTGGCCCATGCCAGCTGTCTCGGGTCCACGGGGCTCAGGGTATGGGGCTGCAAAATCACGGTGTCGACTTTTGGGCTCAGGCTGGAGTCCGGGCTCTGGGACCCTCCCTGTCGCGGGGGCCCAGAGCTTGAGTGCCAGCCTGAGCCTGAAAGTCTACACTGCAGTTTTACAGCTACCCAGCCCAAGCCCTGTGAGCCCGAGACAGCTGGCATGGGCCAGCTGCAGGTGTTTGATTGCAGTACAGACACACCTTTAGGGCCCAGTTTTTAAAGAAGAAAATCCAAAGGGCATGTATCTAAATATGCATTCAATTACAACTGTACAGCTGCAAGCCGAATTAGAGCTGTGTGTGCAAACTGGCCAGTTGAAAATACAAATTCACCTAACTACCCCTTTGTGCATGCAGACACCTAATTTGTATGTACAACTGCAGTCACTGGGTGTGCAACCTACGTCCAGATTGACGTGTATTTTTGGATCTCAAACTTGTTTTAAAACATTGACCTTATCTTTGAAAGAGATGGTTGTGTGGCTGACAGTTACAGTTTATTCCCCATCTAGGTAGCTCCTCAGCCATTTCAGAGCCACCCCATGCTCTGGGTGTCCCTAAGCCTCTAAGTGGGAGTGGATGACAAGGGTGGATCACTCGGTAAGTGCCCTGTTCTGTTCATTTCCTGTAAAGCATCTTCTCACCGGCTACTTGTCAGAAGACAGGGTACTGGGCTAGATGGACCATTGGTCTCTGACCCAGTATGGCCGTTCTTTTGGTCTTATGTTAACTGTAAAAATAGCGGAACAAAAACTCCTCATACCTATGTGGCAATTGGTAAAGCTCGAAAGGGTGCATTCTCTAAGATGCTTTCCAGCTTTTTAAAAAATCCTTTTTTATTCTCACAGCTGTTTATATGAACTTCTTGGAAGCTTGAAAGGTAAATCTGTTTTCTTGTCACAGTACGCACTACCTTCCCACATTCCCATAATGCCGTTCTGCTGTTGCACAGATGTACAAAGGTCTTTAATGTAGGGTGGACTGTATGTACAGGAATGCTGGCATTGTTATGGATGCTCTGTTTGTTTTATTTTAAAAATGGAATGTGGCTTATTGATGGTATTTTGTTTTTAACATCTGCATGGGCTTGGCAAAGAGATAGGGGGAAGAAAACCTAGGTCAGATTTTGGGCATTTAACACTTAAAGTGTTGATTTAAGTCTGATGATAGAACTAATTCAAATTGTCCTTTTGTTGTATTTAGAGAGAGAAAAATCCTGTATCATTTTTCATGGCAGTTTTATTGTTGTGTTACCAAGATGTAACACCTTGGAGTTATTTTTGATTCCTGGCTGTTTTGTTTGGACACTATTCACTCACCTCACTCCACCTGCAAGACTAGGAATATTATAATATCCCAAACTCTGTTATCTTGTTAAGGCAATTTTTCTACATGCTCACATAACATCTAAATAAGATTGAGACTCACAGTTCATGTTCATGTTTCTCAATTTGGCTTTCATCATAAATGAATAGTGTGGCGACTGGGAGGGCGTTTCTTGTCCAAAACCATGGTGCAGTTTTGTTCAACTCTGTAAGCCAGTTGCCATGCTTCACCCAAGAGGAGGCTGCACTTCAGAATTGGTTGAAGTGATCCCTGTGCATAGATTGTAAAGTGCTCTGGAATCCATGTGATTGGAAGGAGCCCTATAAATGTGAGATCACCCTCATGCAAAGTGTTCAGCTAAAACCTAGAGAGCCAAGGGGTTCTGGTGGAGATCTTAGAACGCAAAAGTAGGGACTGAAGTCAGTGGAAGCCGCAGATGCTCAGCACCTCTGAAAATCAGGTCAGAAATTTGCGCTTGCAATTATTTCCCTCTGCATTGTCACACCTGTAAGCAGTTGTGAGCACAAATCATGCCACTTACACAGATGATAGTTGTGAGAGGAAGGATGGTTTCACGGTTAAGGCATTGGACTGGCACAAGGGTCAATTCCTGGCTCTGCTACAGCCTTCCTGTGAGACCTTGGGCAACTTGCGTAATCATCCTGTACCTCTGGCCCCATTGGTGAAACCGGGATGAGAACACCTGCCTACTTCACAGGGGTCTTGTGAAGGGAAAGTCGTGAATGTTTTTGAGGTGCTCAGACATTACAGTGGTGGGAGCCATATAATAACATTTCCTCGCTCTTATATAGTGCTTTTCATCCATCGATCTCAAAGCACTTAGTAGATAGACTATACAGTCATGGCCCTTAAAAACTTGCTAATTGTTTTAGCTAACTAAATATGTCTTTGAAATTAGTTAGCTGCAGTATTCAAGGGCTTGCCTTTAACAAGTACAAGGGAATACTTCTGAGGCTGATGATAGCTTATCTGTCTTCAGTAAAACTGGCAAAGTTTGAAGGGTCACCATTTGGAATGACCTGATTTGTGGTTTCAATCCGGTACTTAATTGTGGTCTTTGCACTCACAGCTAACTGGGATTCGAAAATCGCACATGCAAGAAGGATACTATTGCTGAAAAATCTGGCCAAAAGCAGATGGAAGCTATGTTGATGTTACCTGTGTCTGAATTATGCATGAAGAGAAGGGGAATACGGATGGGATCAGAGGAATGGCCAGAGTGGATCAGACCAATGGACCATTTGGTTTCGCATCCTGGCCCCTAACATCTGCCAATAAAGCAGGTGAAAATTTTTCAAATGAAGGTTACGGCTACACTTCAGAGGTTACAGCTGCACTACCCATAGCACTGCAAGTGCATAGCCCTCCCGTTGACTTAATTCCTCCAGCTGCTGCGAGTGGCGGTAGCTATGGTGGCCGGAGAAGCACTCCCTGTCCCCGACATAGCGCTGTCCACACCTACGCTTAGGCTGGTATAACTTACATCGCTCCAGGGAGTGGCTTGTGCACACCCCCGAGCGACATAATTTATACCAATTTAAACTGAAGTGTGTTCATACCCTAAAAGTTGTTGACATTGTTGACGTTTGTTTTTTTTCGGGGGGGGAGGGGGAATCATGCCTTTTTCTATAGTTTAAAAACAAAAAACAAAAAAACCTTGACAACGTTATTGAAATAGTCATGCTACGTTGGCACTGGTATCTCTCAGCTTCTAGGGCATGTCTGAGTGAGGATGCTACACGTCTTTCATGCTTCTGTCAGGCTGTACATCTACAGCAAGTGAACACTGGCTGGTATGACACCATCAACCTCAGCCTGGTCCAGTCCTCACCAGAGATCCACTTCCTGGACACTACAGTGCTAATAAACGATGGTCACATAAACACCACCCTATACCGGAAACCTACTCACCGCTATTCCTACCCACATGCCTCCAGCTTTCACCCTGACCACACCACACGATCCATCGTCTACAGCCAAGCTCTGCGATACAACCGCATTTGCTCCAACCCCTCAGGCAGAGAGAAACACCTACAAGATCTCTATCAAGCATTCTTACAACTACAATACCCACCTGCGGAAGTGAAGAAACAGATTGACAGAGCCAGAAGAGTTCCCAGAAGTCACCTACTACAGGACAGGCCCAACAAAGAAAATAACAGAACGCCACTAGCCATCACCTTCAGCCCCCAACTAAAACCTCTCCAACGCATCATCAAGGATCTACAACCTATCCTGAAGGATGACCCAACACTCTCACAAATCTTGGGAGACAGGCCAGTCCTTGCCTACAGACAGCCCCCCAACCTGAAGCAAATACTCACCAGCAACCACATACCACACAACAGAACCACTAACCCAAAAACCTATCCTTGCAACAAAGCCCGTTGCCAACTGTGCCCACATATCTATTCAGGGGACACCATCACAGGGCCTAATAACATCAGCCACACTATCAGAGGCTCGTTCACCTGCACATCCACCAATGTGATATATGCCATCATGTGCCAGCAATGCCCCTCTGCCATGTACGTTGGTCAAACTGGACAGTCTCTAGGTAAAAGAATAAATGGACACAAATCAGATGTCAAGAATTATAACATTCATAAACCAGTCGGAGAATACTTCAATCTCTCTGGTCACGCGATTACAGACATGAAAGTTGTGATATTACAACAAAAAAACTTCAAATCCAGACTCCAGCGAGAAACTGTTGAATTGGAATTCATTTGCAAATTAGATACAATTAACTTAGGCTTGAATAGAGACTGGGAGTGGCTAAGTCATTATGCAAGGTAACCTATTTCCCCTTGTTTTTTCCTACCCCCCCCCCCTCAGACGTTCTTGTTAAACCCTGGATTTTTTGCTGGAAATGGCCCACCTTGATTATCATACACATTGTAAGGAGAGTGGTCACTTTAGATAAGCTATTACCAGCAGGAGAGTGGGTTTGTGTGTGTGTGTGGGGGGGGGGGTGGTGAGAAAACCTGGATTTGTGTTGGAAATGGCCCAACTTGATTATCATACACATTGTAAGGAGAGTGATCACTTTAGATAAGCTATTACCAGCAGGAGAGTGGGGTGGGGGGAGGTATTTTTTCATGCTTTGTGTGTATAAAAAGATCTTCTACACTTTCCACAATATGCATCCGATGAAGTGAGCTGTAGCTCACGAAAGTTCATGCTCAAATAAATTGGTTAGTCTCTAAGGTGCCACAAGTCCTCCTTTTCTTTTTGCGAATACAGACTAACACGGGTGTTACTCTGACACCGTTTCCCTTCCACCCTCCCGGATACAGTGCGCTAAAAGGAGCAATCTTTAGCGACAGGCAAAGCCAGAGCTGCAGTAAATGAGGGTAGCTTGCTTCAGGGCGCTGTAACAAGTGAGAGAATGATAGGTAGGCATGGCTTTAGCCAGCAAAGTAGGAGTGATGTAACTTTGCTTATTAAAGCTTATCTGACACTTTTGTCCACTGATTGCACTCATGTGATGGGGGATGAATATGCAAATTCACAGGTGACTAGTGCTCCCCTTGCTCACGTTTTGTTTTAAACTGCTCACAAGGCATGAAATTGCACCAGACTTGGAGCTGCAAGACAGTGCAGTGGCAGGAAAATATTTGAGCTTGGTATCGTTTGATCTACCACTGTTCTATGTTGACAAATGATAGATGCCTCATTAAACCACTCGATAGCTCAAAGTTATATGCCTCTCCACAGACTGGCACTAGCCCAGTGTGCTTCTGAAGCTGTCTTATAGAAGCCCTTTGTAGTATGTATACCATTCCATATGTTTTTAAGGAGCAGCTGCTTAGAGAGTCTGTACTGATAAATTTCAGAGTAGCAGCCGTGTTAGTCTGTACTCGCAAAAAGAAAAGGAGGACTTGTGGCACCTTAGAGACTAACCAATTTATTTGAGCATAAGCTTTCGTGAGCTACAGCTCACTTCACTGGATGCATAAAGTGGAAAGTACAGTGAGGAGATTTTATATATACACACAGACCATGAAAAAATGTACATTGTAAGGAGAGTGATCGCTTAAGATGAGCTATTACCAGCAGGAGAGTGGGGTGGGTTTTTTTACTGATAAAGATTCAGATGGAGAGGGATTTCTTCCTGACAATAATAGAGCTTTCGAATGTGTGACGTTTACCAACAGATTTGGCCTATTAATCAGTGTTGTTAGCATATTGATTTAAAAGCTGCCAGGAGTTATTTTAAGGAATTGGCTCTTACACCCATTACTGGAAATGCCATCAAGGATATGAGAAAGACAACTCACTGTGTTACATTCATAGGTAGAAGCTGCCAAAACAAATAACTATTGGCTCCCATTTGTACCTGATGGCCATTGTAGGAAAAAGGGACTAGCCTACTAGGGACTAGCCTCTTTTCTTGGTGTTGGGAATAAATTGGCCTTTCTAGCGCTATATAGATATATATATAAAAAAAGTGTTAAAAAATCCCCGTGAAATGAGGCTCCTTATTTAAACCAAGTATCAAGTCAATCGGTGAGATTCCAAAGGAAAGAGCTACAAGTGCTTTGCTGTCAGAGAGATGCAATTGCTTTATATACATTCAGTTGAGGATTTTTTTCAAAGGTGCGCAGCATTGGCCTGTTAAATCCAACTCGGCTCCTTTTAAATCCAATCGGAGCCCTTGTGAAAGCCCCATCCCCACGGTTTTCTGAAAGCTAACCTGGGTATGGCATTTATTTAAGCACAAGTAGGCTGACGGGAGGCAGGTGAGTTTTCTGGGTGTGATTAGAAACCAGAGGAAATAGTCTAGGCAACAGTCCTAGCTCTGCCATAGACTCTTGCAGGACCGTGGGCAAGTAACGACCCTCCATACGCCTCCCTTTCCCTCCCTGTCAGCATCTCCCAAACTTTGGGTCCAGAGTGTGGTGAGACGGGTGCTGCGCAGTGCGAGAGAGCGGCGTGCCCTGCTTCCGCCGGCCCCTCGCTGTGTGTGCTGAAACACGTTGGCACGCTCATGCCACGCCACAGGGAGGCGTCAGCTGCTGCAGTGCGGAGCTCACAGGCCGGGCGAGGGAACCCAGCCTGGCCCAACCCAAAGCTGGGTTGGTTTCTGACCCAACCCACATCCAACACTTGTAGTTAGGGACCCTGAAGGCCGTGTTACCAGCACTGAGCCCAAAGGAGGTCATGGCATCAAAAAGTCTGGGAACCACCTGTCTGCGTAAAGTGGGGGAGCCATGCTGAAAGCTCTTCCTCGCAGCGTTGATGTGTGGGCTGGCCCATTGGCATGAATACACTCATTCACGCACCAGATCGTGCCAGCACTTGCATATTTGATTCATAGTAAAAGCTGGTAACGGGCAGTAATCATTCAGTGTTAAAGGCTGTATGAGGGAAAAATTAGCACATGTTTAAAAAACAATTGTAGTCCATGACTATTTTGGCTGGAGGACATAATTACTATTTAATCTGACTCATGAGACTTTTAACATATAAACCTTTACATCAGTTCACAACCCAGCCAGGTGGCACGTGCTTCACACTGAGACGCAAAGTGGAATCTAGCACATCATGGCAGACGCTGCAGATCTTAAACATAGGCTCACCATTTTATTTATTTAGTCAGCTTGTACAGACCCTAGCACATGGGGTCCTTGTTTGTGACTGGGACTCCTAGGCTGTACAGGAATACAAATAATAAATGATGGGACTTATTCTGCAGGTAGGCAGCTGTCATGTGAATGAGAGATTGTGAGGTTGCTGGAGCTTACAGGGAAAGGATCATGGCGGTTTGATTCTACACACTGGGTTCTCACAGCATGGAGTCTTTAAACGGCTTATTAAGGCAAAATGGAAACGGCTCACATGACGCCTAAGACAGGATGGCAGCCTTTCCTGCCAGTTTTAGTAGCAAGAAACAGCAGAAAAAGCCACCTTGGGTGGGGGGAAGATGCTGTTTACTTAGAGGCTGGTTCCATGGAACAAAGTGCTGCAATCTTAGCCATAAAATGTCACAATACATTCCAGTCAGGCGGAAGCTGTCTCCTTGATGTTCAATCCAATTTCACACTCACAAGTAGGACAGAAAGAATGAGGTACATGGAGTGTTTCCTGGTAATAGGCTGCAGCTAAGATAATTAGGGCCACAAGCTTATGTGAAGAAAACTAGGAATTTGTTCTATGCTCATGGGGTAAAGGCCACCAAGGCAATGCCTAGGCAGTAACATCAAACAGCCCTCCCAAGGGACATACTTGACTGTACTTCTAGAACCAACATCCCTTACAGAATCCCAGCCCGCTACAGAGACGTTGTTTGTAATGGAAGCGGTCAGTAACATCCAGCCTTTAACTTAGAAAAGTCAAGAGATAAGGCTGTAACCTGGTCCAGGCGGAGTGACGTTTCCCAGAAAGGTCTCTTATCCCTGCCCTTGGTGTCACCCCACGTGCGCCTACACTTCTGTTTTTGTCATCTCTGAAATCTTGTCAATAAAGGCAGACTCAGGTAGCAACACAAGGTGAAAGAGGTGGAGGACACAGACTAAAACTGGCAAGACACTTTCAATTCAGAGGCTAGTTGTGGCTTTAAGGCAACATGCGGACAGACTAATAACCTTCAAACATTCTGCTTTTCCTGTTCTACATACCATTCCAAGACGATGAGGAGCCATAGTAGAGCGTGCCACTAAACTCATTAAAGAGCTGCAGGATAGGAAAGACTAAATAGTATTAGTCTCTCCCATTCCATACTGTCGGGCTGATGGTCTGTACAGCTAACTAGAGTTAAACTTTCTCCTACAGAACCGCGGATATTAGGTCCAGTTCCCCCATTCATTAATGCAAGGCTTGGAAGCTTAGTTCCTTTTACAGGAGTTACTGAACAAAGTGCTCCTATTTTACCAAATCAGCGTCTTCCTTTTCCATATTTGGTTAGAGCAGCATGTGGGTGAGGCTACATACCTTTGGAGATCTGTGCCCATATAACTAGTTTACTCTAAGTTCTTTAGATCACTGGTTTGCAGCCTTGCCCTGGAAACTGGAGATTCACAACAGAAAACTGAGACCTTACCCTTCTCATTAAGAAGGGGGTGTGTTTACAGTCTCTCTCCCTGTTCGCAACCCCTAGTTAAGGGATCAAGTTTTGGGTCATCATTTTTCTTTTATCTCAACACCCCTTGATCAGAATAAACTAGACTATTTATGTAAAAAGAAGTTTAATTACAAAATAAATAGGTTTCCTTTATGTTGTGCACATACCTTAAATATTAAATACAGTAATAAATATTTACAATAGTATAAAACTCTGTACTTACATACTTTACAGAAATAAAATTTAATTTTACAGTTTTGCTTAACCATCAGAAAAGATTTTTCTATTAAGCCTTTGAAATAAATTATAAACATACTTGACTCCTGAAAAGAATGCAATACTTCATGCATAAGATTTGGTTTGAATCTGTTAAGGAAAGTTCTCAAATGAGATCATAAGGACACAGGTCAGCAAAAGGAGATTAAGACAAAGTACTTTAGAAAATTCTGTGCATTTCGTGTGTGTGTGTGTGTGTGTGTGTGTGTGTGTCACAACATCTATAAAAGATATTGTTGATATTCAGCAAGCAGTAGTATCTGACTCTAGCTCTTCTCCAGAAGAGGTTCTCTATTACTGAATCTAGAAAACAACAACATTTTATATATCTTTTATTACTTGATGTTTAGTTGGAAGTACACCAGACCCTCGCTAGAACGCACCTCTATAGAGCACGAATTCGCATTTAACGCAGTCGCAGCCATGGATGCCAAATTTAATTACTTTAATTGCAATTCATTTTAATGCGGTCCCTGCATTAATGCAGTACCATGCATGGATCCCAAATCCTGCGTTCTAGCGAGGGTCTGGTGTACCAAGATCTGGAAGCCCAGGGAGGAAGCTATGGACAATGAGATCACAGACAAATGACTAATAAATTATCTGGCAGAGGTTCTGTAAAAAAGACCCAAGGAATGCCTGAAAACTAAGGGTTTGGTTCCACATTTTCTGGAATTTCAGAGTGCTCATGTTTTCTTTAATGTGCATCTTAGCTGGGCAACAGCACCTCGTTCTTGATCTTATGAACTTAAAATTAGAACAAAGGTTTTCATTGTCCAAGGTACTAGAAGAAAAACCTGGAGACAATCTACAAGGAGTACTGGTCTCAAGTTGCAGTGGGGAGGTTTAGGTTGGATATTAGGAAAAATCTTTCACTAGGAGGGTGGTGAAGCACTGGAATGGGTTACCTAAGGAGGTGGTGGAATCTCCATCCTTAGCGGTTTTTAAGGCCCGGCTTGACAAAGCCCTGGCTGGGATGATTTAGTGGGGGACTGGTCCTGCTTTGAGCAGGGGATTGGACTAGATGACCTCCTGAGGTCCCTTCCAACCCTGATATTCTATGATTCTAATTGAGACTCCAAAGCAATCACTCAGTCCAGCAAATGGGTGCATAACTTCACTCATATGAATAGTCCCATTGAAGTCAATGGAATTACTCGTGCTTAAGCGTTCGCAGGATCAGGGCGCAGGTTTATTACAAAAGGGATCTTCAGTGAGATATCATGAGTAGATTTTGGGGAAGAACCAGAGTCAGGCTTGTCTACACCATGCTTTAGTCTGAACTAGTATGTCATGCGCAAACTGGACTATGTGGACCCTGCTGGCATTGCAAGTTTCCCAGTGTGCATTACTGCTTGGAACAGGACTATAACTCTGCACTAGGTAAATCTGTAGCGTGCACCAGCAAGGTCGACACAGACCAGTTAGTCCACAGCACCCTAGAATTCAGACCCCGGTGGTGCAGACAAGCCTTCAGATTCCTGGCCTGCTGCTAATAAAGCAGATACAGCACGTAGGATCACAGGGGTGGGAGAAGAAAGCTCATCCCCACACCTGTAGTGCACCTCCAGTCATAAAGGTCTGGGGAACAAGCTTAATCAAATCTGGTCCCACTTCCTTTTGTGTAACAATGGGGCAGAGAGGGGCAACAAGCTCTCTGTTCTCCTTAAAGCCATGATCTCCCTTAAAGGGAGACTTTCTACAACATTTGCAGCAAACAGCAAGAGTCAGAAGGAATATTATCCAGGTAGCAGCAGAAAGATAGTAGTCTTCCATCAATGACTGGATGGGGCCCAATGTCAGAAGTTCCTGTAGCTCCTAACAGTGGTGCTTTTAACCCTCTAGTTGCAACATCCATCACATCCTGGCTGCCCAATGTGGAGGCAGCAGCCCTGCCCAGCTAGCTTCTCAGCATCAAGTTGTTCTTCAGATGCCTCCTTACAGGATCCATGTTGATTGAGTGGGGCCTCCTGGCAACAGCTCCTAGTGGCTCCAACACTGGCCATCTCCTGCATGCATCTTCATGAAGGAGTTACTCTGTCGCTTTGGCAAAGGTCATTTCAGCTTCATGTTCTGCAAGAGACAAACACTAAATCATACCATGTGAAGGGCAATGCAAGTTATGACCCGATTTGAAAGTCAAGCCACAGCAGACTGAACACAGTCTTTGCTGTCAGAGTCTATATGTTGAAAGATTTGGGGTTTCTTACTGCCTTTCTATTAAGGCCTGAATACTTATTTCCTTGAAAAAGCAGTAAGTATCAACTGGTCCAGGCATAAATCTAAAGCTATGGGGCCAGATGCCCAGCTGGTGTAAATCTGCATATATCCACCAACTACAGTTTACAACAGTTCAAGGTGTGGCCCCATGGCTTGTACTCAAGATTATTCTTTCCAGTTATTTCTTGGCCATCTGCATCAGCCCCTTATAGTCAATGAGCTAGATATGCCTGGGGTCCTTGGCTCTGAGATCAGACCTAGTCCTTTAGCCAAGAGAGGGGGAAGAGATTGCTTTTTTTAATGCAGTAAGCGATCTGGATTTTGCATAAGTAGGTGAGATAAAGCTAGATTTTAGGGAGGACTGGAAGACCAAGAAGAACTGGATGGCTCAAAGAACTGCCAGGATACCAAGTCACATGGAGATCACTAGTTCACATTTAGATGCAGCTAGGACATGACAAGGTTTTAGCCAACACGTGACATGCAAGAGAATTTGCTTTACAGCACTCAGTTAGGACATGTGCTGCCTTCTCCTCTTACCCCTCCCCTGCAAATACATGCTGGTGGTGTCAGTTCTCCAACAGGACAGATGCCCACATCATGGCAGGCTGGCAGCACTGTAGGCACTCAAGTGGACGAGGTCTGTATTGACTGACTAGACACATTTCCTTTCCTCATGTTTAAATACAGCTCCTGCAGTCCGAGGTGGGGACAAGCCGTTAGAACAGCACAAGCTTCCTAATATGGAGGAAATTTGGTCTCCAAGGCCAAGTCTGAATGAACTTTCATGGAGCTAAGTGCGGACGTCACTTAGATACTACGCAGCCTCCCTCGGTAACAGAATGAATAGAAAAGGCCGTGACAGGGAAAGGAGTGCTTGGCACCCTCCCCTCAGGCGGCCCACGCTCAGTTTCTTCTTCTGTCATGACTCAGAAGCAGTCTGTGGCCTCAGAAGGAGCACACGCTTCAAACTGCCAGAGAGCCCATGGGGAGGGAGGCTCTGTACGACTCCCATACTGCCAATGGCTCCCTTTGTGAGCCTTTCCCTCAGCTCCAGCCCTTCCTGTGAGCCAGGGGAAAGCAGACACAGAAGGGAGCGTGGATGCTATTACAGCCGCAGGAATTTCTGCACAGGTCTATGTTTGTCAAGGTTTGACGGAGACAAGAGGCTACCAGGTCATTCACTGTGATCAGGCATTTCAAGGTCTTCCCATCCCTTGCCTCTGCATAAGACAAGAAACAGGTTCTCCAAGTACCCACAAGGCTATTACCCACACCAGGAGTTTAGGATCCTGTTTCCAAACAGCTGTGCACAGAGCAAGAGTCTAAAACTCCCGGTTATGCAGAAATTATGAAGCGTGCAAGTGTTTTGTGGATGGTACAAGCTTAGAATATCAAACTAAGGCAATGTCATTCTGTACCTGCGCTCTCCTTTACACGCCGACATGGCCATTTCCAGTCTCTTGTCTGAGCTTTTTTCTTTCCTCCTTTTCTTCACATTGAGGATACGTTTTCCTGAGCCTGTGGAGTCAAAGCATTGGGTTTAGAGCTCATTCTGAGTGAGTATGTTTGCCCCCCATCCCTAAAGCGTATCCTCCAATAGTCAGACTGTAGCTCTAAGGAACCAGCCTGTAGAAGGCAGGAGAACTGCTTTTGTTTGCCAAGCATTCTCCAGCTCTGAACATACACTGCTGTAATCCATGCACAGCTCCAGGGCTGGGTCCAGCAAAAGGAAATTCCAAGTTCTAGAATACTGGACATTTCCATGGGACTTTTCATCCATGTGCTTTACAAGAAAGGGTTAAATATCACAATCCTCATTTTGATCGGTTTTCCAATTGATTTCCAATGGGAACAGGCCAAGGCTGAGCGCTTTTGATAAATTCTACCCTAAGTAACTTGTCCAAGATTATACAACGGTTCCGGAATAGAAGCCAAGAATTCACCACCACCTGCAACTGCACCTGCTTTAACTACTGTCTTATTTCTGTTCTTAAGACTTTGAGGGCTTCTTGCCCAAAGCATAGGTCTGCAGGAGAATGTAAAAAAACCCCACATTCTATTTCAGAAAGATAAGCAGCTTCCATATCCGACAGAAAATTAAGTCGCATTTAACTACTCCATGTGGTTGTTATAAGGGTGTTAGTACTTCATCTTCAGAGCACTTGGACACCACATAGCATGCTCAATGAACTTTCAGCTCCAGCGGCTCTTTCCAAGGGTGGCTTCAGATCTGGACGATTTTAGACAGTTTTTTGCAAACTTGAGACTTATGCCTAAAGATACATTTGTGGAAGGTCCTAGTTTGATCAAATAAAATTAAACTGGTCTTATCCCACACTAATATATAATCCCTATTTTAATCACCCCCCCCGTGCTTTTCAAATGTGAACTAGTTACTCTTCACAATGCCACAGAGTATGAAAGAAGTATCCCATCTGTAATGTGGTGAATACTTAAGGCCATTTGTGTCTGTATCAGCATTTCTTAAATGAGACTTAAGTATGAAGCAACAAACAGACAGAAGTGCACACCTTGGTTTCCTGAATTGCAGGAATAGGTACAGCATGTACCTGATTCAGTTATTATAGTGTAGTCTGTCTAGTCTAATTTTAGATCCTGGCTTTGGGGTTTGCTTTGCATTATCCCAGGCTGCAGTACAGTACAATTTATTGCGTAGCCAGCTTAAGTTCCACAGTGGCATTCTATGCTAGTTCACTACACATCATATAGCAGCCTGCCCTAACTGACATGAAAGTTTTTAAAAAGGGGGACATAAGCACAAACCAGAGTGTCATCAATGCATTTCACACATTATCAGCTACCACACAGTGCTCACAACTGGCTAATTTTGCCAAGGATAGGAAGAACAGCTTTCAAATGGTTTATTGTGGATAGAGCTCCAGATTTTGGCTACATTCAATGCCCTCCGCCTTTATCTGGGAAGGGCGGTTCTGTACATTTTAGGGGAATAGAGGAAGGGACAGATATCTGATTGACACATGCCCACATGAGGAATGCTTCACTGAAGCCTGGGCTCTAGTTCACCAGTGTAACAATGGAATTACTTCATTTGTGGTCACCCAGTTGCATGAGTAACATCATGGAGATAAGAATCAAGGCAATATACTAGAGCACAAGTTCACTGTGCTTTCTGGGCACCTAGCCTTGAAGACATGATCTTGTGAACCTGGCATGGCGGAAGTCTACAGTTCCCATTTACTTCCCCGCCCCTGCATATGCCTATCCAAGATAAACGTCATTTAGATCACCATCTGAACCAAGATGCTGGTAAAAATCAGTGAGATTTGGGGTTGGCAGTTACTCCATGTCCCTCATGTTCAGTTTTCCAAGAGGCAGCTACTTATGCAACTTCGTTTTTTGTTTGTAAACTGATGTAGTTTGCTCTTGACAAGAATGACTTTTGTTCCCTCCCGTTATGTGTCCAATATATTGAGGTTTGGTCGAGTATAGAGGTAGAGTTTTGCCTGAGTTTCTTGCCAATCAACCTCTTGTCCATAGAGATTACACTAAGCATATATATTACACAGTTTTTCTGGCTGGGATTAGTGATCTAGATGGCCTACTCCTATGAAGTTAAGAGTACATTTAGAGGTCTATACAGTCATACTCCACCTCCACTTCCCACCTTCCCCACGGACATCAATGGGAGCTCCATGTTCCTGTTAGAGGACATTATCTACTTGTAACAGAGACTGTTCAACTAAACAAGTTAGCATTTTTCACTACTAGTCTCCACTTGCGTGTCCTCCAGTGCCACTTCTGCTCCCAGCTACGGCAAAGCTATACAACAGAACATGAGTGACCGACCCAGACTCCCCGTGCTCCATGCACGGCCAACCACCTTTGTCGTCACCTTACAAACTCATCTCCATTGATCGATCAGTTCACTTTTTTTTTTAAATCCGCGCTGGGACTGTAAACTAGGGACCAGTCTTATTTTATGCACGTGAAGGGCCGAGCACACTTAACCTGCTCTGCGGCAGTGTAACCCCAGAGTATTTTTCCGTAATGGTACCGTACTGCGCAAGCTCCTATTTAATTAAGCTAGACAGATGGACTTGGAAGTGCTATACTTACTGTGCTATAACAATGACGACAATCGCAATGAAGCTGATGCTGGAGAGCAGAACAGCTACCACCACCAATATCGTTGTTGAATAGTTGTCTGTGTCATTTCTCTTCTGAGTCTTCATGAACTGTTCACCACAGCGTTCACCAAAATAATCCTGACGACACCTGAAAATAACCCACATTAAGATCAGCATTAGTTCCAGCAGCATTGGGTGGCCTGTCTGAAGCCAAGCAAGCAGACAGACACCTTCAGGTGACATTTCAGTCAATTGACACAGGGGTCCAGGTGCTAGTGTTAGAGAATTTGCAGGAAATGCAGTCATCATTCTAGCCCAAGGTTTGCTGGTATTAAAACAAGTTGAGATCAGTTTGGGTGTGATGTTTCAGGAAGGCACGCCTTTTCATTCCTTCTGCTTTCAATTTTATGGCCAACTGATGAGTTCAGTGGCTCGTTATGCAGCTTATGAATTCCACCATCATCTAATTTACATGGCGGAAAGTTTCTCTTGCGTGACAATCCAAGAGGTTGAACCAAGTTGATTTCCCTCTGACTAAGCCATTATTCGCAATGAGTACCTTGCCCTAGATTCAGATACACTCTTATAATCTAGACAACATCTGAGTTGTAACTTACTTGCATGTTACTTCTTTGAGGTCTTCTAGGTATTTGCATTCACCATGAATACAAAAATTTTTGTATTCTGCTTCACATGGTGTCCCTTTCTTCTTCTTCTTTTTATTTTTCTTCCCTTTGTTTCTCTTTTTTGTTTTGTCAGGATTCTTTTCCCGATCTGTTTTCGTTTGCTTGGGTTTAATCACCGGTTCAACTGGGAAAGAGACAAAGTCACGTTCAGTCCAGAATTTATAACAGCTAATCCCGTTCAACATGGAATTATACCTTAGGCCTTAACCCTACAGCAAAAGGGTGAGGAAGTGAGTCTTGGGGAAGAAAAAAAAACAACGCAAGCATTCGTATGCAAATGAATATTTATAGCTAAGCATTCTGTGGCCAAGATTCTTTCACTTAGCCTCAGACATGACCCCTATAGAAGGAAGAAGGGAAAACTTAAGCATTGTTTCACATGGTTTTTAGTTTAGATAAAACACTGATTAAGGTATCCTCGCTGTATTAGTTTACAGGGGCACATTTAAGCCAAGATGAAGAACTGGCCCAAATGGACTATTCACAATAATTGCAAGACAAACAGGATTTGGTCCACTTGAGTGAAGTTCCGCAACCATTGACTTAGGACTTCCCCACCCCACCGCATCAGTGAGTGGAGGTAGCGCTTGTCAACCAGGTGCCAGCAGGCCCCTGTAAAGGCAGAATTTGACCTCACACCTTAGTGATGGTATCCCCAATGGCTATGTGGGATACACAGATAGAGAATAAGTGTGTGCAATATGCTAGATTGTGTGTAACTACGCCTACTTCAGAGCTCTTCACATCTTACACTGGAAAGGAAATTCACACCAGAGTTGAAGTCACTTCAGGTCTACTACTTCTACTGTTGCTATTGTCATCCCAGATTAGATACATTTGAGAAAACTAATGATGCTGCAAATGATTTTTTAACTTCAGCTGCTAGCCTAGGCAATTATACGGCCTCTCTTTACATTCCAAAAGGAAGATGGTAGCATCCTTAAATACAGAGGACAAGCTACTTCTCTTTAGCTATAATATACAGTCCTAGCAGCCTCTAGAATGCAGATAATATACACATGAATGCACAGCAAGGAAAATCCATTTATAGTGTTAGTCCTTTTCATGAAATATGGAAATATATTGTTAACTACAGTTATTGATCTTGCTTTCTTTGCAGATGGGTGCAAGCAGTACACCACATACTCTAGAATAAATATTTTACTCTCTCTCACAGCATGATGCAACTTACAAACCAATTTGATAAGCCATAGATTCTCAATGATCTTTGCTTCATGACCTTACCATTCTCATAAAGGCTAGTTCAACCCCCTGGTTATCATAAAACCAGGGTCTACTTAGCTGCAGAAAAGCCTCCAAATATACACCTGAGCATTTTAAGTTCTTATTAACTACATTTCTCATGTATTTTGGTTACTCAAAAGACGACATCGTCAGCTAGCAGACATTTTTGACTGTGAAGTGATATTAGTTATACCAGCAGGCAAACCAAAAAGTACTGGCCTAGTTGTCTGGTTTCTTTTCCCCTAGAAGAATAAAGCCATCAATAGCCACATGGTCAGGACAAGGGCGTCAGCTGTTCAGTTAACTTTGGCAGATCAAGACAATCGATCTACTTTGACAGCAGGTCCTTCTTTCATCCCTTACCTTACAGGACTCAACCTGTAAGTTTGGGTTTAAAGGAAAAGGCTGTTGTCCAATTGTCCTGGTGGTTTTATTAATACAAACCAACAATAGTTTGCAAGTTGTATATCCTTAGAAAGCTGCCGAGGCATCTTCGGGTACGGTGTGGGAAGCAATCTGATGCAGAATTTAAGTTTGTTTAAGTTTAAGAATTTAAGTTTAAATTTAATTTAAGACTTTAAGCAGCCCAGTGCAAAAAGTCCATAGCCATCAATAAAACAGCAGCCTCTGGTTAACAGCCCAGTTTCAAGTGCAACTATTATCTAGCCCATGAACCAATACATTTCAGGCCCAACTTATGTTGACAGATTCATTTTCTCACGGAAGCCTAGACCATTCGGCACAACAGATCAGAGATGGGCCCAGACCAAACCCACCTTGCACAAGAAGCAAGTTCTACTTAGAACATTGTAGCTCAGGCTTGTGTCTAAGAGCCAGATCCTTTGAACTATCACTGGAATCATGGGCATCTTTCCGCTGACTAATGGCAACCAGATCATGCCCCATGGCACACTGGAGCTTGCAGACTATTGGATGTTAAATACAAGGACAACCTTATAGACTGCAGATCTGACCTCAAGTCCTGTAAGTAGCTCTCCGACTTTTTCCATTGCCATTCCCTATTAAGCCTCCCTAACATACAAGGGCATGGGCCAAACAGGAAACAGGCAAAGCCCTTGTACTATTAGTCACCATTTTAGATATACTAGTGCTTTCCTGGATCGCAGGCATACAAAACAGTTACGGGCAACTTGGAGGCTTCATCTAAACAGAAAGATACAATGTTTGCTAATGTGAATTTTAAGTTAAAAGCTTTGGTGCGGACAAGCTGTATTTAGGGTTCACCTCAACCACCTAACATGTTACAATACAAGCTTGCCCCACCTACACTAATGTTTTAAGAACATGTTGGACAAGACAAGTAGCTACCATTTAAAAACCCACCTTTTATCCTAGTCTAGACATACTCCAATCATTGCACAATAAACTGGTGCTTGCTAGTCACCCTGTAGCTACTCCCCAGCAGAGAATTTGCATTGATTTTATTGCAAGTCAAAAAATTCTAAGCCAGATTTTTGCAAGTACTCCACACCAACTAGCACCTCGTGAGAGCAGGAAGTACAGGGCACATATGAAAGTCCAGCCACTTCATAGGTCTGACTTTAAAGTAACTACACTAGCAGATTTCAGAGTAACAGCCGTGTTAGTCTGTATTCGCAAAAAGAAAAGGAGGACTTGTGGCACCTTAGAGACTAACCAATTTATTTGAGCATGAGCTTTCGTGAGCTACAGCTCACATCCGATGAAGTGAGCTGTAGCTCACGAAAGCTCATGCTCAAATAAATTGGTTAGTCTCTAAGGTGCCACAGGTACTCTTTTTTACACTAGCAGAGAATAGCGGCTAGAAAGTTTTAGGTTTTTGGGAATGCTACACTGCTTCAACATCCTGCACACCACTGGTTGCCAATATATTTGGCAAACCAAGCAGTGTAATATTAGGATGCACGAATCAATGGAAGGCAAGTTCAAGGCTTGTCAAAATAGTCATCTTTAGAACAATAAGATTATTCTTGTATGTAACAGTTAGTAGCGAAGTACTGAGCAAGCTCACCCGAAGAGATTTCTCCATCTTTTAAGTGACCTGTGTCCATGTGATACATTATCCTGGTCAAACACGCAGAAGCGTCACTTCAACTCACCTCTAATTGAATCATCTACAATGTACATAGGCACTGCTGGGTCCTGGTCCTCCTCCTCCTCCTCGTCGTCTTCTTCAGCATCTTCATAGTCAATTCCTGAAGGCCTGGTGCTCCCATCCACGCTGTGGTCCCATACCATAGGCACATTTTCCTCCTGCTCGGTCGCATTTAGTTCTAATCTAGCAGCAGGTTGGCACCCTACAGAACAGAATGAAGACATGTTGAAGTGAATCAGGATCCCAGGCCTACCCCTCAAATCAAAGCTGGCAAAAGGGTTTACCTCGGAGCACACATTAAGCAGCTACTGGACACATGCCATCACCCGCAAGTGAGTCACTAAAGAATCAGCGCTGAGCTTTTCAAATGCAAGCTCACTTATGCCAGTCCAAGGATTTAAAAACCAAAGACTGGGTTTTAAGTTTTTCTTCTTAGCTAGGACAGACCTAAAACCCAGGGGGACTGCAGGGGGCCAGTCTACCCCACGAGACAGAGCAGGGGTTGACCTAAGTCAGTTTCTAGAGGGATTTCAGCAGTTCCCAAATTGCTAAAGAGTGAATAGCCTCCCTCCATCTGGCCACCAGGGGAAAGCGGACCCCCCGGGACAGCGCAACACAGGCCCATGGTCAGTAGTATGAGAGGAGCAAAACCGACTCAGCTGGCCGGGCTGAAGGAAACAGGGGGTTCTAATCCGGATTACAGCACCACGGGCTCTTTCAGCCGGGTCCCGCACGGAAAGCCACGGGTTAGGAGACCTGACCGCTGCTCAGCCCGAGCGCCCTGCCTGCCCTGCAGCGGGAAGCCCCGCGCCTCCCTCCCCGGAGGGCCGGCGGAACGCCCCGCGACCGGACCGCGGCGGCTCCGGGCTCAGCGCCCCCCGCAACTCACCGCAGAGCCCGGCCAGCGCGCAGAGCAGCAGCAGGGCTCGCATCGGAGACGGCGGCGTCCTGGCCTCCCGGCCGGCTTCACTACGGGGCGGGGTCCCTGTGCGCGCTGAGCTCCCGGCCCCAGCTGCCCGCGCTCCATGGGGAGCCGCCTGCGGCCGCCGCTCTATATAGCCCTGGCCGCGGCCGGCGGGGCTGGGGCAGGAGCGTCGGCCTACGTCAGCCCAGTGGAGCGCGGCTAGAGGCGGGGCGGGCGCCACCCCTGGGTGCGCAGGGCGGCCGCCGGGAGGAATGCGTGGCCCGGAGCGAAAAGGGGGGACCCGCCAGCGGGGCCGTGGGGGGGAAGAGCCCGGGCAGGCCGTGAAAGTCGGGCAGGGCTTCCCCTTACACGTGAGCTGCCCGCCTGCAGCGCCTTGCACCCACCCCGGTCCACGTGCGGGCTCAAGGCACGTGTTTGTCCCCCCAGAGAGGCTCCGCGGGCAATCATCTGATCGCAGAGTCCGCCCGGCTGACTGACCCTGGCGCTGGCCTAGGTTGGCCTCCTTCCAGTTACACCTGGTCCAAAGAAGGCAAATGTCGAAATCTTTGGCAAATGCTCCCCCCCTCCCCCTTCCCACCCCGTTTTTCTCAAAAAGATCCCGACAAGTGTTTGCTGCTTTTCAGCCAGCTTATGGGGAGAGCAACATCTGGCGTGCCAATAAGATTTCCCTCCTTGCTGCATCTGTTCTAACTGTCCTTCATACTGACTGTTTTATTTCTGAGAACAGACTTTGGGTGCCTAAGGAAAGTGGGTGTTGCTAGCACCTGTTGCCTGGAAAGGATGGCTTGCTGTAGCCCTCTGCTGGCTCTCCTCATATACCCAGAGTCCAGCCTTACAAAACCTTATGCCCAAACTTCGCCTGGATGTCCATGGGACTGCCTGGCTGTGTACGGCTAAGATGGTGCATAAGGGTCTGCAAGATCTGCACCTAAGATTGTAGGAGATTTAGTGCAGGGCCGGGCTTTTCCTTCCTTGCAGGCTTGGAAGGATTAGAGTTTTATGGGTAAATGCCAATAGGTTCCCCCGTGCGAGAGCATTCCATTCTGCCTCTGCATCATCTCCCCGCGGGGCACTGTCTTATCAGTGTGCTGCAGGGGGAGCGCTGCCTTGGGGGAACAATGCTTCGGGGTGTGCAGCCCTGATGACACCCCCGCCCTGCCCCCATGTGGCTTCCTCCTCACGGGGCTGGCTGGCATGGACGGAGCCATGATTCCATCCCTTCCCTGCCCCTTTGGGGCTTCCTGCGGGTGTTCGGAGGAGAGGACTACCTAAATACCCCATTGCAGTTCTGCATGACCCATGAGCCTGGCAAGGCTCCTGCCACCCTGGCTCCGTGATTAAGAGAGCAACGCTACATCCCAGCTGTTGACTAGAAATCAGACTGAAAACCATATCAAACGGGCCCCGATTCAGCAAAGGACTTCACCACTTGCTGACTGTTAAGCCTGTGCTGACATCCTGTTAACTTGAAGCATGTGCTGAAAATCAGGGCCTGTATTTTTACTATTGCCCCAACATGCAGACCGTACACGATGTTATAAAGTCCCCTGAAAAATTCTCTGTACAAGTGTCAGCCAGTCCCTCCTCACATCTGACACCCCTCCACCCCCGGCTTCTGCTGTGACTCAATTACACAGTAAAGTGAAAATATTGTGAAGCCGCAAAGAGTTGCCATAGGGACGGGTCATTTGTCATACACAGAGGAATGAGGAGTTTATTGCAGGGACGATCCCGGCAGGTCGCCCTGCCCCCCACGTGGGTGGACGCATGCTAGATATGATAGTGAATGTGATTTTTCACCAGCAAAAAAGCAACTAAAGGAACAGATGCTGATCTCCTTACTCAGCCAGTGAGTGTTTGCCTGAGTAAGGCATGAGTAACAGCTGCATTGTGTCACTTAGGCGGGGGTGGGGGGAGTAGGGGGGAAAGGGGATTGGGAGGGAGAGGGGTATTCACACTGGAGAGACAGAATGCTCCCTAGAACTCCAGGTGCACATATGCTGGGTGACTGCTACTACACCTCTCTGCAGGTTGCAGCCTGAATTACTGCATGGCCTCCCTGATCTGCTGGGCCATTGTGTAGGGGAGCTATAGCCTCATCTCCTCACCATCTCTAGGGCACTCACTGTGCTCCCCTCTAGCAGGGAGGGAACTGACCCTGTGCTCAGTGTCCACTAGAAAAAAGCACAGCTCCACGGACTCCATCGGGTAGGGGATCAGGTCTCTAGAGTGCACGGGTCGCACGAGGGGGGCAAAGGAAGTCTTGTTGAGTCCTTCCACCACACGTGCACTTCCGGGTGAGGGTCAGGCACAAGCTGGCCCTGGGAATGTGACCCCAAGGTTTTTCACCATGATAGGTGACGTCATCTCTTGGATTCCTTTTGATTAGCTTGTGTGGGAGAGAGATTTTGGCCCCCTAAAGATTCAGGTCTCAAGCAAGGACATGCTTTCCTGGAAATGAATAAGGGGAACTGGAGGGATATTTTGCATTGGCTCTTTTCCTCTAATCTGCATAGGTTGGTATTTTATTTATAGTTCAGTAAACTTATAAAATCCTATGCTGAACTTGGTGGCGTTCCAAGTTATTCATTCATTCATCCCTGTGTTACACACTGCGAAGGGCGATAGATAACTCTCAGAGAGGTGTCCAACTCAGGTTAGCTCTATATTTAGATCCAGGTCAGTCTGACCCAGAGACAATGGGCCAAATTGTCAACCAGTGTCTGCTAATTGCTGTCACCCACAAAACACAGGCTTATTAAAAGAGGGAGATCAAAAGAGGGGGATTCCAGCCCAGCTGATGACCCATGTGGGCGTTAATGATTACACAGGATGGAATTTTTTAACAACCAAGGAAATGCATTAAAAGAACACGAAGGTTGTAAAATCAAGCACTCCGATGTTTGGACATGCAAGAGTTGTGGTCGCCTGTGCAGCCTTAATGTGGCTCCCTTGCGTGTGTGCACTTTGATACAGTCTTTAATTACATGATCACATCCTATTTTTTCCACTCTCTCTGCACTCTCAGCTCCAGTGCCCATCTCCACAGCAGCCAGGAGCAGTAGTTGCAGAGAAAGTCCCAATCAGCCCGTGCAACCCTTGGGTGGAACACGCTCAGTCTAGATGGAATCCTCTGAGACTTCAGATGCCAAACTCGAACAAGTCTCCCCTGAGTGTGTGTGACCTGAAGTTTCCCGAAGGCTTATAACTTGGCCAAATGTGGATGTTTTTTCATAGGGCAGCAAAGGCACATCCTTGACATATAGTCAACCCCCCACCCCTGCCAAATTTCAAGTCCCTGCTCCCAAGCATGGAGGTGCTCCGTCTCAATGAAAGGGCTGTAAGCATTTTTTTTTCCAGTCCTGGCAAAGCAATATATTTTTACCTATCCTTGTTCTCAGAAATGGCTGAAACTTTTTCAAAAAGTTCGGCCTGAGACAGACACCGGCCGTGGAAAATTTCAGCCCAAACGATGAAAGGTAGCAAAGTTACAAGCCACTGGATACAGGGCAACCTTAGTTGGTAGCGCTGCCTGGAACTATTCGTATAACAGTAGCGATTAGAGACCCCAGCCAACACCAGGGTCCCATTGTGCTAGATGCAAACACATACTAAGAGACAGCCCCTGCCCCAAGGAGCATACGACTTGTACAGCCTAAATAGGCAAGGCAGGCAAAGGGTGGGAAGGGAAACAGAGGGGAAATGTCTTCTCAAGGTCCTGCAGCAGGTCAGTGGCAGAATCAGGAATAAATCCCAGGTCTCTTGATTCCCAGTGCAGTTCTCTACCCTACACCATCTCTCCTGCCAACGGAGCTTCCCTGATCCACAGCAGCAGAGAATTTGGCCCCGATACATTTCACATATGTGGAATAGTCAACAAACCTTTTTCCCCCCTCTGAAAGAAAAATGAACTTTTTGGAGAGCTTTGGCGTTCTTCGTGACATTGCTGAGGTTCAACTGTGATAGTGAAGCGTGCTATTTGCCTAATTCACACTCTTCAGAACTTGCCCGGTTTTAAAAATAGAAAGCAGAAACGCCACCGTTTACTCGCTTCTGCTGGAGGCATCAAGTTTGCCTTACCTGCCTCTTTTGTTAGCTTCCAGGGAGTTTTGAATCTGGATACATGCTCAATTAATCTCAAATATTTTCCTATACTTGTTCCTTCTCCATGTGCTTTCAGAGTCACATTCTGGTTGCCTTACTGTGGAAATAAGGCCACTGAAGGGCATGTGATTACTCTCATTGGAGGCCCTGGAAGGTGGATGCAAAAACTTTCTTCACTCATTTCTCTGGACGATGATAGTCTGGCCAAATCTCGATTCATGCCACAGTCTCCTGTCCCTAGTCAGTGGGAGTGCTGGTAGCATCATGAGAATTCCTGAACCCTTGTGGAAATGTAATAAACACGTGCCTTGCAAATTAATGCCCATTTCAATTAGTTTCTGTTACTGAGGGCCCAACTCTGCCATCCTTACTCACCCCGAATAGCATCTAAGGGCTTAACTTTAAGAATATTATTAGTCCCATTGAAACCTACGGCCCAGATACCCACCTGGGAAAATTGGCACCACGCCCCTGGAGCTATAGTGGTTGCCCCCATCTGGCCTTGTGGACCTCCTCAGAGCCACAGTGTCAGCACTGTGCAGGATAGTGCATGGGACTACTCTTGGAGTAGGTGCTACTCAGTGAGTAAGACAGGCAGAACCCAGCCCTGACTCAGTAATGTAGATACTGGGGGTTTCGTGCTTGGGGAAGAATGCAACTCATGCCTCTGAAATCTGAAGCAGAGAAACCACTCCTGAACTTGATTGCTCCCCAGGGTAGCCATTCTTCAAGGGTGTCTAATACAAGACAAGTAGGGTGGGATCTTCATAAAGCGCTCGGCACTGGCTTCATTCTGCTTCCATAGAAGTCTCTGTTTTAGAGAATCCCACCTTTCAAATCTATAGGGCCAAATCCTGAAGTGCTCACCATATTCTTCCTGAGATTAAACTGTTATTGGAGCCACTGGGAGTTTTGCCTGAGTGAAGTTGGCAGGATTTGCGCCCTCTTTCGTTCATGGCCTTTTGATTTTGGCCTGTGGTCTCTGATCTCAGATGCCCCAACTCACTGCATGCCCTACGGAGACAGTCGGCCCGATTCGCCACAGTGTTACTGCAGGATTGGAAGGCCCCTTCTCAATGGACTGTCTTAGCAGCATCAAGAGCTCTTAATGGGACCATTACTCCTGGGGAAACAACATGTACACCTGAGTCCAGTGTCAGATACCCCCACAGCATCAGGGTCTATAATCAAGTCCCCATGAGGCTCAAGGGACTGGTGATGTGGCTGTGACATAGAATCATAGAATCATAGAATATCAGGGTTGGAAGGGACCCCAGAAGGTCATCTAGTCCAACCCCCTGCTCGAAGCAGGACCAATTCCCAGTTAAATCATCCCAGCCAGGGCTTTGTCAAGCCTGACCTTAAAAACCTCTAAGGAAGGAGATTCTACCACCTCCCTAGGTAACGCATTCCAGTGTTTCACCACCCTCTTAGTGAAAAAGTTTTTCCTAATATCCAATCTAAACCTCCCCCATTGCAACTTGAGACCATTACTCCTTGTTCTGTCATCTGCTACCATTGAGAACAGTCTAGAGCCATCCTCTTTGGAACCCCCTTTCAGGTAGTTGAAAGCAGCTATCAAATCCCCCCTCATTCTTCTCTTCTGCAGACTAAACAATCCCAGCTCCCTCAGCCTCTCGTCATAAGTCATGTGCTCTAGACCCCTAATCATTTTTGTTGCCCTTCGCTGGACTCTCTCCAATTTATCCACATCCTTCTTGTAGTGTGGGGCCCAAAACTGGACACAGTACTCCAGATGAGGCCTCACCAGTGTCGAATAGAGGGGAACGATCACGTCCCTCGATCTGCTCGCTATGCCCCTACTTATACATCCCAAAATGCCATTGGCCTTCTTGGCAACAAGGGCACACTGTTGACTCATATCCAGCTTCTCGTCCACTGTCACCCCTAGGTCCTTTTCCGCAGAACTGCTGCCTAGCCATTCGGTCCCTAGTCTGTAGCGGTGCATTGGATTCTTCCATCCTAAGTGCAGGACCCTGCACTTATCCTTATTGAACCTCATCAGATTTCTTTTGGCCCAATCCTCCAATTTGTCTAGGTCCTTCTGTATCCTATCCCTCCCCTCCAGCGTATCTACCACTCCTCCCAGTTTAGTATCATCTGCAAATTTGCTGAGAGTGCAATCCACACCATCCTCCAGATCATTTATGAAGATATTGAACAAAACCGGCCCCAGGACCGACCCCTGGGGCACTCCACTTGACACCGCCTGCCAACTAGACATGGAGCCATTGATCACTACCCGTTGAGCCCGACAATCTAGCCAGCTTTCTACCCACCTTATAGTGCATTCATCTAGCCCATACTTCCTTAACTTGCTGACAAGAATACTGTGGGAGACCGTGTCAAAAGCTTTGCTAAAGTCAAGAAACAATACATCCACTGCTTTCCCTTCATCCACAGAACCAGTAATCTCATCATAAAAGGCGATTAGATTAGTCAGGCATGACCTAGATACACATAGATAGACATAGATACACTTTCACTGCTGGGTTGCCGGTTCAACTCTGCCTTGGGCGGGTAGTGAGTGAAAGTTATTGTTGCCCAATGCCCTGTGTCAAACATGTGCAGAATGTGGCATCATGAAAAATACCAGCACTTGTCAGTCCTTGGTCTCTTCTGGCCAGTCTCAGCAGAGATGCCACCGATGAAATGGTCTTAGAAACAAAGTTCCGTTCTCATGCCCAGATTGGCAGGGGCACTGGGAAATGGGCACTGCCATTGCTCATCCCATAGCTGATTTCTGTTTAAACAGAGGATGCCAGGACTGTCCATCCTGTATCATTCACCAGCAATAATTCAAAGATCGGTTTTGGTAACATTCTTAAAGATCTATTGTTCTTCATTGTGGGTGATGGACGTAGACCCCACCTGGAGGACAACGCCTCCAGCATTCCATTCGGACACTGGTTCAGTGCTAACTCCAATGGAGGGAAGGGTGCCACCTATTGAATCACCAGCCTCGTTCCTGCAGCACCTGGATTTTCCTGGCCGGGGAACCCATTAGCCTGCATAGGTCAGGACACCTGATGCGATCCCCGCCTCCATTGTTGTGGCTGCAAACCAGAAGAAAATTATTGTTCACATCAGAGAAGAAAGGTAACATTGGAGCAAGCATCTCAAATCGTCTTCATTTTACAGGTGGAGAGCTGATGCGATGTAAGTCTAAAGTGACTTGCCCAAGGTCACACAGGAAGTCTGTAGCAGAGGAAGAAACTGAAGCCAAGGCAGTGTTGTAATCACTGGACCATCCTTCTTCTCTCGTGGGGGATGGAGGAGGAGGGTTTGGTATCTCTGAAGCATGCTCCTTATTTTGAGCAGGTGGGAATTATTCTGCATCGACACCGTGTGATTGGGGCTTTGCTGTACATGGGTGGGAGGCTGGCAGGAGAAAGGGGTGGAGCCAGTGAGTAGCTCGTCTATATTGTGTGCTTCCCTGGGACAGGACTAAAATGCCACAGCCAGTTGCCACGGATGTTAATGCTCTTGAGGCCGGCCTTAGTCCCTGCCCCAAGCCATTAAAGTCCTCCTTGGAGGGAGCAGCCAGTGCCATTGTGACACATCGACCAGCTGTGCTGCTAGATGGGAAGCCAGGAGCTGGAGGCAAAGTAGAGGCTCTTCTGACGGGTGGCTCTAGCCAGGGATATGTGGGGTCCATCCGGTTTACAGACCCCAGCCCTTCCCTTCCTGCTAGGCCACCATCCCCCTGGCCAGAGCTAGGGGACGACATGCCGATGAAGTGAGCTGTAGCTCACGAAAGCTTATGCTCAAATAAATTGGTTAGTCTCTAAGGTGCCACAAGTACTCCTTTTCTTTATGCTGGAGGAATGGCTGCTGCAGGTTTCCCTACAGAAACGAATGGCCTAGGACCATGCAGGTAATACTAAGACTTTTGTTGTGACTTTGTTAAACCCGGGGCATGTGAAACTTTGACAACACACTGACTCGCTGAAGCAGCCCCCAATGCCCAAAGTATCTGTTCCTGACACCAGCGGATGGATGCTATCCTGGCGCTGGTTTCATGAAATGCAGTAATTTCCTATTCAGTAGACCTAATTCACCGGGGAGACTAAGTGAATCTGTCTACCTACCAAATCGCACTTATCCCGTGCTCATCACCATAGAACAGCTGAGCATCTAATGAGACGATTGCATTTCATAATAAATAAAAAGGCTGCCGTTGTCTAGTCCTGAAGCCAGAAGGCCACACTGGCATAAGCTGGCATAACAGAGTGAAGAATCAGGCTTTGTTCTGCAGGAATTTCCTGGCTACATGGTGAATTCCATTGACTATCGTTGAGTTCATGTTAACAGGACCCTCTCTTGCTACACGACAGGTGGAATTTTAAGGCTCCTAGATTTAGGCCAGATCTTGTATTAACTTACACCTGGTATTAGTTGCTTTTTCCTGTTACACCATTCTCTTCTGGGCTCGCCAGGTAATTACACCAGCTAAGACGCTCTGAGACGGAGTGAGCAAAGCTCCAGAGGTAACGTGCAAGGGGTGTGTGAAGTTATATATTGCTAGAGCTACATTATGCCCCAGAATGGCACCCCCCTCCCAGTCAGCCAAAGGATTGGGGAGGTTAGAACCTCCTTTTCTCCCATCCCGCTCCTCAGCTCTGAGCGTATCTCAGCCACAGCTGAAGATCAAGCCTTGTGTCCCCCCCGAGTTGTCCTGGTTTAGTTTATTGCATAGTTTTGCTCCCCCCAACAATGCAGAGCCCCAATCCAGTAGCCACTGAGGCACAAGCTAGTCTGCTCTGTGTCACACGCCATTACTCAAGAATGCCGGTGAATGTGGCAGTAAGTGGTGTGAATGTGAGCTCTGCCCCAGACTCACTGAGCCTGACAACAGCTTGGCATGATGCAGAGGGCTCGGGCCTCCATCCTCAGTGACAGTACATGTGCCAACTAAGATCTCTCATTATTCATCCGATTTGCTTTCACTAATGTGCCACTGAAATGCATGAATCTAAAGGAAGTGGATCAAGTGCATACACATCAATTGCTCCAGCAGAATAAAATGTATATTTTCTAAGGGTGTGGCATGACTGACCTGGGTATTAGAGCATGATTTATCCTTTCTCACCATTCCAGCATATGACTTACTGCATGGGAACCTGCTAAAAGCAATGACTCAAACGGAATTTACATTTGTCTGGGTGGCTCACTGGACTTTCTCTCAGCTTTTGATTGGCAAATGACACTGTCTTCTGGTATCAGTACTGCCCTCATCTATCAGGTAGAAGTGCTGCAATCGGGTTGGTGACCTGCCTTCCCAAGCCTCAGCTCCTGTAAATCAGCACAGCCCTAGTGAAGACAATGGAGTTGCACCATTTCACACCAGCTGAGGATCTGGTCATACTTCTAGTGCAAGTGAAGGCCTGAGTGTAGCCATTTTGCTGGTCATGCAAATTCTCACAGCCTCCAAGATCTGCAGATCCACATGACGTATGCATTTTGAGCTCACAGCCTCCAGAAGGGGTTGGGATCTGGGCCCCAGAGAGATGCAATTTCCAAACTGTTGCAATTTTTCTATCTTTTCCCAGAAAGATTTGGACTGGAGCATGATCGTGTAATTGAAAACTGATGGGGGATGGAATAATTGACACCTTTGACCATCATCAGTTGGTTAGCCAATGGGAAGCTGTCTGGCTGCATGTATTTTGAGTGTCTTAACAATCAACCCCCACCCAAAAGTGAATTTTGTGGCATTTCCAAAAAATACAATAGAAGCTCTGAACCCAGGGGTCTACGTGACAAACAGGGCTAGCTTCCCCTCTCACTTACAGCAGTGTAACTCAGAAGTAGCCCCATTAGAATCATGGGCTAGATCCTCAGCTGGTGTAAACTGACATAACACCAGTTATTTCAGTGGAGTAATGCTGATTTACACCATCTGGTGATCTGGCCCAGTGGAGTTACCCTGGTGTTAAACTAGGGTAAGTCAGCTGAGAATCTGGCCCATAATTAAATAGAGTAGCAATTCATGCAGATAGGAAACATACAACTGTACTAAAGTATTTGGGCCAGTTGGCCTGATTCTCCACAGCCCTGCCCCCCTGCAAAGTGGGTGTAAAATGCTACCAACTCAGAATGGCAGGATTTTTAACATCTGCCTTGTACATGTGTAAACAGCCACCCGAGGGGCATGGCACGGGGAATGGTGCCTAATATCTGCATATGTTGGGGCACATCCTGGCCCCCTTGTTGTCCATTTGCTTTCTCAGAGTGCAGCTGAGAGGGAGGGTTAGCACAATCTAGCCTCTAAACTATGCCAGCTGGCTAGGGCCCCCAAATGGCTGTCTGCCAACACTCCAGCCACACCCAGTCTTCTTGGCTCCCAACCCATACTGCCAAGGCTGCAGGGATGGGGACGTGGTGGAGGAGCCAGCTCCATTAGCTCTATGCCGGCTGGGGGCTCTCCATGCCAAGGGAATCCCTGGCTGCTTTCCACTCCCTTGTGCTGAAGGAGCAACGCAAAGGGAGCAGCGAGTCTCTTTGAAGTGCAGTCCAATCACCCATTCCATCCAAAATTCCATGTGGTCTAGCAAAGCTCTTTGGTGGATCAGATGCTGCCCTCACGGTTGTGCTTACCAGAGCTCTGTGGGTGGGACAAACGTGAGGGCAGAAACTGGCAGAGTTTCTGAGATTTAGTGATCTTCAAGACATGCTGCAAGGCTCACCTATTCTCCCAGGAATGAGGCCATGACAGAGACCTTGCTGGAGGCCAAGAAAGGTTTCACAGAAGCTCTGTTGTGTTGGAGCTAAGTTCTGGCGTATTATTGCTGTATTTTCGGGGCGTGTGTTTATTCTATGCATGGTGCATAGAGCATCTTCTCATGTGAAATATAACTAAATAAATTCATCAGTGCTAACCAGCTCTGTGCAGGGACAGTTTGCAGGCACTCAGGGACAGAGTCTGACCTCATTTATAGCCGTGCAAATTGAGAGGAACTCCACTCAGTGATTTTGGTGAGGTTACTCTGGATTTATGCTGGTATATCACTAAGAGCAGAATCTGGCCCACAGCTGACTTCCGCCAGCGTACGATATGACCGAGCCTATTGGCGTGCTTGAAAGCAACATAAATTGTGTCCTTTCTTCCAGTTGCTACTAGATATAGATAAGGTGGCACAGGGAAACTGTCTGCCGAATCCTCCAGGAGCATCTGTGCTCAGCCCTACCCATGGGACTGAGTCCTCAAGTTCCCTGCCAGCCCTAGATCTCCATGGTAATACAGACTGCTACAGTCTTAGTGACTGTGCTGGCTTGGCACTATGGAACGAAAAGAAATAAACAGTTCCATGTCATTGTTACAGGTCATATGAGGATTTGGGGCCAGATCCTCACCAGGGGGGAATCTGTGATTTACTGCAGCTTCACTGACGTTCTGAGCATCTGGCTCTTTGTCTATCATGCCATGGGCTGTTGCTGCTTTGAAAATAAAACTGTGGCTGCTAACCTGCGTATTAATAGACCTAGTTAGTTGCTAGAGACTAACACTAGGATCACTTCATGCGTTCGCCCGGTAAAATTTCTGTGCAGTAATCAGCATTAGATGAAGGCCAGCCTGCAACTCGTATAGTACAACAGCCTCTTAGTCAGTTTTCAGACTGTGATGTGGCCAGCATGTCATTTTCTAAGTGCTCCTCCATTTAAGTGTGGCGCTATGTTGGAAAGTTCAAAGGCCCGGTCTTCTTTATTGCAATTGAATAGGTCTCAAAGTTCTCGCAGCCTGCTGACAGCTACTGTACAGAACACAAGAGATGTATAGACCGACTACAATTATATGCTCAGTACAGTAGTTGGACAATGATGATGGTACTTCAATACAATAAGCATTTTCTTCAGTCTCCCAGGGGTTTGATAGCCAATTCCTGAGCATGGAGCTGAACATTTAAAGAGAAATTGTCAACATGTTAAATCAGCCAGTGCTTTTTAAAGGCTTGAGTCTGGCTACTACTTCGTTCCTAGGATGTTAGTCATGCATCTTCTATTCCGCTTGTTAGGATATAGATATTCAGGCCTGTCTGCAAAGGCCTGTACTTTAAGAATTTAGGTGTATTCTTATCACTTGGCTAGTTAGAGGTATAAAAGAAAGAATCAAAATCACTGTCTGCCAGTGTAAGGTTCTTCTCTTACTGTGACAGTCTGAGGCCCTGTTCTTAAATTAAGGCCTTTGGCTAAGCAACAGAGGCAGCCATAAGTTGGGAAGCGACCGGTCACATCCTCACATTCCAAACTAGTCACATTGAAATAAGGTGCTATTGGGCTGTTAGGAATACAATCCTGTCCTGATAGTGCCTATCACCTCCAGAGAAAGGGAAGTGCCTAGAAGATGTAAAAGGAAACTTAGTTTGATAGCATCCTGTCTGGCAAGAACTCACTTATCAATACTGGGATGTGAAATCCTCACTTCTGTATTGTTTTGTCATTATAGTTCCCTCTTTGCTATTGTTTGTCTGTATAATCTCTGTCTGGTTCTGTGATTGTTCCTGTCTGCTGTATAATTAATGTTGCTGGGTGTAAACTAATTAAGGTGGTGGGATATAATTGGTTACATAATCATGTTACAATATGTTAGGATTGGTTAGTTAAATTTCAGGAAAATGATTGGTTAAGGTGTAGCTAAGCCGAACTCAAGTTTTACTATATAGTCTGCAGTCAATCAGGAAGTGAGGGGGTGGGTGTGTGCTTGGGTGTGTGGGTGGGGGAGATGGGAACAGGGAATGGGGGTAAGGAAATTGGAATCATGTTTTGCTAAAGGGGGAAATGGGAACAGGGAATGGGGGTAAGGAAATTGGAATCATGTTTGGCTAAGGGCAGGAATGGGAACAAGGACACAGGTATAAGGCTCTGTGGTGTCAGAGGTGGGAAGTGGGACACTAAGGAAGGAAACTGGAATCATGCTTGCTGGAAGTTCACCCCAATAAACATCGAATTGTTTGCACCTTTGGACTTCGGGTATTGTTGCTCTCTGTTCATGCGAGAAGGACCAGGGAAGTAAGTGGGTGAAGGAATAAGCCCCCTAACATCGCTCATCTCCCACTACTTCCTGATGATCATGTTACCTGTAACTGTGATAAAAGACTTTCTGTCAGCGCACGTGCTTGGTGCTACTGCCGTTAAAACTCTTTAGACACTACGGGCCAACCTTAGCCTTAGTCCATAAAAAGCATGTTTGCGTTGATACAATCAAGGGCTCAGTCCTGCCATCAGAGATAGCATTTAAATGAGGTATTATGATGGTCACATTGATGCAATACATAAATCATGACGATCTATCCAGAAGGGGTCTAGGTTGGAGTGGCACCAATTCCGGGTTGAGCAAAAGGATTCCCAGAAGGGGATGTTTTGAGTGCAAAGCACAGTCCAAAACATGAAGGTTGCATAGGCAGAATAACTGCTTCTGTACAGCAGGGTTAATTATACTTCTATATGAGTGGCTTAGATATGATGCATCTGAAAATGCGTATCAGCTAATGTAAAAGTCCCCATGCAACCCACTGCATGCAAGCAAGGTCTAGGGCATCTGTCCACTTTGGGGATTGTAGTCTTAGGCAATTGTTGGCAGCCCATGACAGAGCAATCATATTTTTTCTCTCCTATGTTTCGTGCTATTTAACGAGAAAGTGGCCCCTTTTCCCTCTGATAACCATGGTGGAATTTCAAAAGAAACGCCTTTCTCAGCACATAGAAATGCAAAATCATTATTAAATATTATTTATTTATTTGTTTGTTATTATGATGGTTGTGCCGAGATGCTCCCGCTCTATTGTGCATATACAAACATCTGAGGTGAAATCCTGACCTCCCCCTACCTCCTTGAATTCAATGGCAAAACTCCCAGTGACTTCAGTGGGGCCAACAGTAAAATCTGAGAAATCATTTGGAATCATCTTTTGACACTGCAGATAGTTTGATCTTTGCGGTTGGTAAATAGCCTGGATGCAATTCTTTTCTTGGGTCTTAGTTTTAAACATGACCTTAACTCCCATCAGTTTCCTTGAGGCTCAAACATGGGATTAAAAATAAGGACCTGCTTAAGTGCTGGGCGAAAGCAGGACCCAAGTACTCCTCCTGTCTCTGCAAGCCCATTGTCTACAGTGGAGGGGCACTGGCTGATCATCCTACAGCAGGTGACCCAGGAGTACTCTAGCTCCGCCGAACTCAGTGGCGTGATCAGAAGCAGGCCCAAAGGGTACCAATCAGTTTAGAATTGTGCATTAAGTTCCTATTTTCCTCTCATCTGGACCAGTTTTACGTTTGTGTGGGCCTGATCCTCATCTCCACTGAGAGCCCTGAGAGTGGGCGTAAGGTACATTTACATTCACTTTAGTGTCCCTTCCCACGGCCTGAGCAGCATAAAGGAGCATCAGTGTAAATGTGGCTCATATATCCCCACTGACTTGAATAGATTTCCTCCTGATTTACACCCATTTCAGGGAGGGCAGGATCAGAGCCAGCATCTCACTGTCATCATTACTCTGAACGGACTATACCATGTGTCCCCTGCATTTAGCTTTTCCCGTCCGAGTACTGAATGTCCTATTTACTTTACCTGCTAAAGGAATTTTACATGTTTAGAAACAATGAACCACAAAGCAAAGACTGAAGCAATTAAAAATTCCTTTCCTCTACATCTTTGCCAAAACTAGATTTTTCTAGCTCTATTACAAAGTAGAAACTTCACCACAACAAAGCCCAGGCAAGCCTTTCTACGTACATAATGATTACGCAGACCTCGCTGGATTTTATTGTCCCACAAACTGTGAATAAGCAAAGAGACCCGAGAGTGCATTCAATTTTACAGTCATGTTTGTTTTGCTTCCTTGGAAATCCTATTGTTTGCTGGGAGTACCTGCATATGCCTGCATAGGAGTCACTCTTGTGACGTTGGTGGCTTTTAATTAATTATGCCGTGGCCCTAATGAATGCGCTGTAAAGGTGAAAGGTGTCATTGGAATAAGTCGACCACGGCCATATACGGCCATTGATTTTGACGTGCTGAAATAGCACTGAGGGGTTACTGCTTTGCAAGGCTACTACCAACCTCCCGATCCGAACATATTGCAACTTGTGCACACACCGTGATCCATTCTACTTCTTAGAGCGGCTCCTATGCGCAGGGAGCAGGGCTGGACTGTGGATCACTTACTCACCTTGGGGAGCACCAATGGGGACCGTTGCGTGAGTACTTGCTCATTAGCAGAGAGGCTGTGCAATCAGGCCCTGAATGAGGCTTCCAAGGCACACTCGGTAGCTAATTGTTTCCTCTGGCAGGGAGAAGTTTGCAATTGTATAGAAGCAGTGCTACTTTTTGAAGCCATGAAGAAGCCCCTCTGACAGAACACATGGCTAGGAAGACTGGAGAGTTGGGTTCTGGTCACACATCCAAGATGTATAGATTCCAAGCCAGAAGGGACCACGGTGATCATCTAGTCTGACTGCCTGTATAACACGGGCCAGAGAACTTCCCAAAGTAATTCCCAGAGCAGATCTTTTAGAAAAACATCCCATCTTGATTTAAAAATTGCCACTGATGGAGAATCCCCCACGGCCCAATGGTTAATTACTCTCACCATTAAACATGTACACCTTTTTTCCAATCTGAATTTGTCTAGCTTCAACTTCCACAGCCATTGGATCATGTTAAACCTTTCTCTGCTAGACTGAAGAGCCCAGTATTAAATAGTTGTTCCCCATGTAGGTACTCATAGACTGTGATCATGTCACCCCTTAAAACCTTCTCTTTGTTAAGCTAAATAAATTGAGCTTTTTGAGACTACACTATAAGGCAGGTTTCCTAATCCTTTAATTATTCTCCTGGCTCTTCTCCGACCCCTCTCCAATGTATCTACATCCTCCTTAAATTGTGGACACCAGAACTGGACACAGTATCCAGCAGTGGTTGCACCAGTGCCAAATACAGAGGTGAAATAACCCCTCTACTCCTACTCGAGATTCCCCTGTTGATGCATCCCAAGATCGCATTAGTTCTTTTGACCACAGCATCACATTGGGAGCTCATGTTCAGCTGATTATCTCTTCCCTTGTCCTCAAACATCTATTACCACATATCTCTGCTTATTCAAGGCCACATTCAGCCATTCTGCCACTGAGCACTCCTTTTTTAAAAAATATTTGGTTTTTTTAGCTGGATTTGATACCCTTCTCACATGAGTTTTACCTTCCACCCTGAGAAGCTCTATTCAGGTGTAGCAAGGGGCTAATCAACATGACTAAGTGTATTGGCACATGTCCCGTCACTAGTTGCTCCATTGATTTCAATATGACTCCCCCTGGAGCAAGGTGAGTGAGGGTGGCAGACTCTTGTGCATACTGGACATCACTTTTTGGACTCCTCTTTCTCCTCTTTTTGGACTGCCCCAGCTTACATCTCCCTGAAGAGTTAGAGCCTGACTCTGTTCTCCATTTAAATTACAGGTGGCTCAGCTTAAGTCAATGGAAATAAATTGGTGTAAAACTAGGGAGATGTGAGATGAAAGTCTGGTTCAGAGCACCAGTCCCTGGAGGAAGAAACGTGTTGGTGGTGAGCAGGAGAAGGGTTGTGGTAGAAATCTGCCACTTGGATACAAAACTATTTCTCTCTCTCTCTCTTTCTCTCTCTCTCTTTTTTTTTTTTTTTGTCAATGATGGTTAAATGTTTAAATTTTACACAGAATCATAGAAATGCAGGACTGGAAGGGACCTCAAGAGGTCCTCTAGTCCAGCCCTCTGTGCTGAGGCAGGATTAAGTATACCTAGACCATCCCTGATAGGTGTTTGTCTATGTGGGGGCAGGATGGATTTATTATGACTGGAATTGGATAATTAACACATTTCCTGTAATAGGAAAATTCTCCTTTTTCCCCTGATTTACCTGCATCGCTGACAATGAATGGTCTCCTCTTTCAGTTACAACCTAGACAAGTTACTTCCAACCTGTCTCAATCTGACAACTGCCAAGAAGTAAAAAGATAAGGTAAAAAGACCAACTTCTGTTGGTCAAAGAGACAAGCTTCTGAGCTACACAGAGCTCTTCTTCAGGTCTGCTGAGAAGCTCTATGTAAGCTCACCCATTTTGTCTTTCTAATCATGGGAGGAACATGGGTATAACAACACGGCAAACAAGAAGTAAAAACCACTGTACACCCGAGAGAGAGAGAGAGCGAGTGCAAAAATAAATATGAAATGTAAGTTATTTTAGAATTTTGCAAACAAAAAATGTAATAATATTGAGAGAAATCATCAATAATTGTAATCATAAAGCCCTTCCACATAAATACACTTACGATCCCAGGGCACTGTACTGCATAATACATATACATTAAAATGCATTTCAAAGATGGCACTGGTCAAAAAAATGCAGAAAGCCTTTTGCAAAATTTTTCCAAAAATTGTCCTGAAATTTTTCCATTGAAACGTCACATTTTGGAAAAATTGTGACCGCTCTCTAAGCTGGATGAAAACGTATCAGATTTTCAAAAGAACAGGCTGAGCATGTTTGAAAATCTGCCTGTTTATTTCTGGAGCATAAATGGGAGCTGAGCTCTTTTGAAAATCCAGCTCTGACTGACTCAAGTTGCAGCGGTGGGATCCTTAAAGGGTGTGCACGTACCCAGATACCCATTAAACTAAGAGGAGCAGGTCTGGAATACAGCCCGGTTGTGCAACATTCCGTACTTTAAAAACCAACAGTCTTAGATGAAAATCAACTGGCCGTTATAAAGGTAGCCGGTGAGGGAGGATGGGCATCGTGGTAGCTCCAGATACTGTGCAAATGTAATACTGTGCTCCAAGCCTCACACAGGCAGCCACTTGTAACACAACACCCCGGGGGGGGATATTGGAGCCAGGACTGAACCTGCAACCTCTTGATCTTAAACTATGAGACCCTACTCCTGGAGCTAAAAGGCCCAACTCTATAAGGCCGTAGCAGGATCATCAACCTCTATCTGCCGTCCAACCACCACTAGCCGGGGCCAGAGCACCACCCCGCATGGGTGTGGGTTCCACTAACATGCTGCTTCATTCCACATGGTGGAGCAGCCCCGCTCAGAGAGCTGCAGTATCTGAGCATGTGCTGTTACTGCAAGGCCATCATGAGAAGATGGGGTAGCCTCCGTACCTGATAAAAATCTCTTGATAGGTGTCTGGTGCATGGTGGCTTCCTGCAGAAGGAATGTGGTCAACAGTGAATCAGTTGGCAGCAGTTCTTACTCAACCAATAAGGGTGCAGTCCTTGACTCTGGCCCTGATCCCGCAAAGCACCTGAGCTCATACTTAACTTTTCGTGATGGTCTTATTGCAGTCAATGGAAATCGCGATGTGCTTAAAGTTTAGCATGTGCTTAAGTGCTTTGCTGGATTGGGACCGGCATGCTCAGCATTTTGCAGGCCTGACCCCTGGATGACCTTGTTCAGCTCTCCTAAAGTAAGACAGAGCTGGCAATGTGATGAGTATGGCTGGACATTTGTTGCTACGCGCTTAAGACAGGATTTTCGAAAGCACTCAGCCTTGGTCTAACTGGCTAGGGTTTTACCATTGACTTCAGTGGGAGCAGACTTAGACCAAAGCTGAGTGCATTTAAAACTCCCACGCTCCTGCCATGGGAGGTAGGCCACGATGTTTACAAGTGACGTGATTTTGGGGGCCCAACTTGAGAGCCATGGAAGAGGCCTGGTTTTCAGAGGGTGGGTGCCTGGTGCTTTCTGAAAAGTCATCCTCTTTAAAGGGTCTCAAGTTGGCACCCAAAATTTTGAAGATTTTGACTGTGATTATTTAGAGTAACACAAGTTTGCCTCCTGATATATTTTTGCTATAGAGCAGAATAACGGACTCAAAAATGACTTACCACAGAACATGGTCATACAACTCATCTCAAAGATTTCTAGAGGAGAAAGCTATATGCTCCAAGGCTCGGGCTACACTATAAAGCTTATGCCAGCATAGTCCCATAGTGTAGATGCAGCCTCCATCAACAGAAGGAGTTTTTCCTGCTGATGTAGGAACACCACTTCCCCAAACAACGTTAGCTACGTTGACAGAAACATTCTTCCATTGACATAGCTGCGTCTACACTGGGGGTTTTGTTGGTGTAGCTATGTTGCTAGGGGTGGCTATGCTGATATAACCTTTAAGCATAGACTAAGCCTTAATTCCACCTACAGGAAGAGATCAGACTACAAAAGAGTAGTATAAAACTTAAAAGTTACATTTTCAAAGTGGTGTGTGTGACATTAGCAATTTGCATATTGATTCCGGGCATTTTTGGTGGATTGCATGCCATATATATTTGATTTGAAGCTGTCCTTCATTTGTGACTGCTCATCTTCAGCAGGTGCCAATGCCCCTTTCCCGTGCAAGCTGCCGAGGAAAGTTAATTGGACAGAAGCAAGCAGGCCATAAGATTGAAATAGTCAGATGGGAATGGTGCAATCTCTAACTATGAATGGGCCACAGATTCAGCTTGAAAAATACATCTGCAAACAACTTTCCACAGAGGCACAACCCCCAAAATGCTGACATTAGGCAAATTCATGCACCCCAAAATTCTGCTGCTACCTGAAAACATACTCCGGTTGCCCTTGGTACTAGAAACTGAGAGATGTAAACACCTCCTTACCTGAAAACAGCAGAGTGGTTGCTTTTAAAGATACTCTGCCAATAAATGGAATAGTTTGTTTGAGATGCAGGACACAGACAGCAAGTTCATTTCTGGAGCACGGGCCAAAAGGCCAAGGGTCTTCTTCCTAAACCATAGATGAACAAACATTTCAGAGGGATCAGCTGGGTGATGAATCAAAAAGTAAATGTTTACCCAGAATTACCCCATAGAGGTATATGAAAAACCATACGGCTGGACTGCCCTATGGCTGGACTGCCCTTGCTGCAAGAGGGGGAAGTCTCCAAGAGGACATTCACCTTCACTAGGATTCCTCCGCATTGTTCCACCAGGGGCTCAGGTTTGCTCTCCACATGGCAGAGCAATGGGACCCACCTCCAGTGCCTGGGCCAACTGCATGCAGGCCCAGTGGCCCGCTGCGGCTTTGTTCTCCTGGCAGGTCTTCCCACCCCAGCAGTGTGGCTCAGATGGGACCATGCTACTGGCCTGCCCTTAGAAAGGGCTCCGGGCTCCCGGGGGCTCCATGGAAAACATAAGACAGCCCTAATGGTATTATCTTTCCTGAGTAAGACTGACTGGGCTGGAGAGGGCCAACATGTGACTCCCCGCAGTCCTGGCCCAGCCTTCCCACTACTCTCCTCCTCCTGCTGTGCATTCACCTCTCATCGACAGAGGGGCTAGCTCAGGGCTCAGGGATAAGGCTGAGCCACCCTTCCACATGGGAATGGGGAGATCTACATTCGGAGGGTTCCTTCTGTGGGTGAATCTTCTGGGCACCCAGTAAAGCTCTCCTTTACTCCCCCACGCTCAGAACGGGATATAATGGTGGCCTCTCAGTTTCCACTAGGGTGAAAGGAATAGCTTTCGGGGGAGGGATAGCTCAGTGGTTTGAGCATTGGCCTGCTAAACCCAGGGTTGTGAGTTCAATCCTTGAGGGGGCCATTTAGGGATCTGGGGCAAAAATTGGGGATTGGTCCTGCTTTGAGCAGGGAGTTGGACTAGATGACCTCCTGAGGTCCCTTCCAACCCTGATATTCTATGATTCTATGATTCTATGACTGTTTTCTTAATCTGTGTGAGGGGCTGCGAGGTGGCCAAGGGGTTTCACATGCACCAGACATTCACTCTGCTCGTAAAGCTTAGAAAGTGCATCAGGGTCCTCCTGAGCTGCCCTCCAAGACACGCCAGCCTGCCTCTCCCCCTGGCACAGACCATTCGTGATGCTATTCTGAACATCAGCTCATACACAGCAATGCAAGGAAAGGGAGAAAAATCATTTCTCTTCATGCGCTACCAACGGCACACGTATCCCTTTGCTACCCCCGCCCTCCCGCCCCTCAGCCAATGAGGCCCCAGTATTACTATAGTAGCACTCACTGGTTTTATAGTTCTGGGTACTTGCTGGTGGACTGGGATGCTACATGTCTCCCAGCTGATGTCATGCCAAGTGTCCAGGAGCACACGGACGGTGACTATTACATTCTCAGATGAGCTCTAGCAGATCATTTTGAAGTTGGTGAGATTGCAGGAAAATCTGCTCTGAAAATCAATGATGTCATTTGACACAGCTTCCAGCCTCTGTTCGAGAGAGGTCGGGATTCGGGGTAGTCGTGGTCTTGTGGGTCAGTTCTTAGAAGCAGTCAGTTTGGTTGCACAGCACCTATGTAAGCAACTGCTATTAGTCCTTCTAGCTTGGGGCCAATAAAGTTACAGAGAGACAGACGGACAGAAAGCTCTACTAGTAAAATGTGGAGGCGCTTGGTCTTGCTTAAACACTTGTAATTAAATTGAGGTCATGAAACATAATGCTTGATGAGATCATTATAGAACTATTATACACTTCAAAGTAGAGCTGAGCAAAATTCAGAATTTCCATCCATGGGAAATTCCCACATTTCAACTTTTGTTTTTCCCCTGGAGTGGAGAATAAAAAGTTGAAATTTCAAAATATCCGGTGGAACAGAAATTCCAACAAAATTTCCATTTGGAAATGTTGCAACTTTTCGTTTCAGAATTCAAAACCTGAAACGTTTCCGTTTGTTGCCATGATTTGGAAGCATTCCTTTCAAGTCATTTCAACATTAAACTGCGTTGTCCATGATGCAATGCATTACGAGAATTGTAGTTCCAGCCCCCAGTCTCTCCTATGGATGGACTACATCTTCCATAATGCATCCAGAACCACGTGACTCCCAGGATGCACCACACAGGACAATCTGCATTGCAATATGGCAGAGATAGTCCTCCAAGGAGAATGGGGGCCAGGACTAAACATCCCATAAGACAATGTAAAACAGGGTAATGCAGTTACATTTTTTTTAACTGATTCGGAACAGAATGGTTTGGGTCAGTTAAAAAATTGAAATATTCTGATTCAAGCCCAACCAGCCCCGAATAAAAATACTTCATTTGATTTGCCTGACAAAGCCAGAAATGTGTGGAAGCTGCATTTTCCATCGCAAAATTCCCAGCCAGTTCGATTTCAAATGGAAAGTGCGGCATCCTTGGCTGCGGAGCTACTGGCTCGACTTGTTTCAGGATGAAGTGCATCACAGAGTGCAGGCGGAGATGAATCTGCTGAGGTAGCAGCAGAGCTGGCATTCAGTGAGTCAGCACAAGGTGATGAGGTGGGAAATCATGGCCTTGGCAGAGTTAGTGCGGCACCCAAGGGAAGGAACGAAGAAGGGAGATGTCTGGTATTGGTGACAAAGAGTCTGGTGCCCTAGATACCAGCATTCCTCCGGTGACTGCATATAAGCTCCGTATTTCCCTGGCTGATAAGCAAACAAGGAGAAGCAACTGTGGATCAGGTCAGGATTTAAAATCCATTACATATTCTCCTGCTGTTTCAAAAATTGATGCAAAGGGGTTATCATTCGAGACTGACAACATTCAGATCGGGAGAGAAACTGTCTGGAAGTTTAGGAGTGATGGGAGCCAGGGTGCTGGTTGAGGATCATCTCTAATGATTACAGCTTCCACTAACAGCAAAAGCTATCAAAGTGGTTGCAAAAGTGATTGTTTAAATTAACCCCTTCCCTGAGCCAGATCTCCAGCTGGTGTAAAATTGATGTGCACCAACTGAGAATCTGACCGCATGTGTTTAAATGCTTCCAGCCTGGTGACTACAGCATTGGAGCAGAACTCAGGAGACCTGGGTCTATTCCTGGCTTTGTCACTGGCCTGCTGGGTGGCGTGGGCAAGTCACTTCATCTCTGTGCCTGGGACTCCCCATTTGTAAAGTGAGGATAATGATACTGGCCTCCTTTGTGAAGTGCTTTGAGATCTATTGATGGGACGCACTAGGTAAGAACTGGGTAGGAGTATTAACTTGCTGAAAAGTTTCCTTTGGGACTTAAACTTTCCACATTTGGTCTCATCATTTCAGACCAAAGATCTGGTTTTGGAGCGCGGACCGAAGCGGAGGAGGAATGGAGAAATGAAAGCCAACTGTTTGGAGTTCAGCCAGGGTGTGGTGAGATGTTCACTACCCTCAATTCCTAGTCTTGCTGTCTCTTTCTCTCTCTCTTCATTTAATCCCACTCCCATCTGCTCTGTACCTCAGTTGTGTCCAGCCCCCTTACACATGCTTCTCCTGCTTGGTCCAATTCTTCTCCACCATACAGTGCCCTGCCACTTTCCCAGTCTCACCTGCAAATTGGCCCAGCTGCTTGGTTCCCTTTTGCGGATACAGTGTCTTCTCCACTGTCTTGGTGGACGTTCATCTCCCATTGTCCCCGCTGGCTGACAGCTCCAATCCTTGAGGTCAGTTCCTATTTCCTCTTCCAGTGACGTAACAGCAGCCTCTGGTGGAGGCAGCTAAGCTGGCTTCTCTTCCCTTGTTTCCAACTGGTTTTACAGCTGTCCAGGCTTTTCGCTGTAAGGAAGGACCTGACAATGGGGCCACAGAAGCAGCTGGAGGGGGGAAAAAAGAGTGACCGTTCTATGGTCCACTAGCAAATGTGTCATAGAGCACAGTTGGAGAACCGCTGCCCCATACCGTAATTAAATCTGGACTATAACAGGCTTGGTGACATTTTGGACAATGCTTGATAGCATTTGGACAGGAGGCGCCTTGGGATCGCTGGTTGAGAAGGATCGGCCTGGCACCATTCCAGGCAGCGTATAGAGATTTCCCAATCTTTTTGAGCTGTCCTAAAAATTTGCACCAGCGTTGTGTTTTGATCTCTGGGTTTGCTGAGAAAGCTTTAATCATACAGAGTGGAATTATGTAATGGGAGTGCTCGGGTAATTTAGGTTTGGCGCCAGCTCCATTAAATTAATTAAGGCTATTTGTGCAAGACGGAATTCTTCTATAGTTACTGATGGAGCTCTTCTTTCTTTCTTTTAGTGGCCATGAAAGAGAAGGACGACTAGCTTTGGCCTAGTCCAGCTTTGCTTTGAGTAAATGATTTGTAAATTTCGCCAACACTTCACCACAACACCCCTGCTAGTCCAGACCTGATCCTTTCTTCGAGCTGCAACAGGATGCTGTGCCAAATCCTCTGGTTGTTTTGTGATTGGTGGAGACTAGAATACATTTACCAAACATTCCAGGATTTTAACACAAGCCTCTCTGTGCGAGATACTAGTGCACTAATTCATTACGCTACAAGTTAGAATCATAGAACCATAGAATATCAGGGTTGGAAGGGACCTCAGGAGATCATCTAGTCCAACCCCCTGCTCAAAGCAGGACCAATCCCCAACTAAATCATCCCAGCCAGGGCTTTGACAAGCCTGACCTTAAACACCCCTAAGGAAGGAGATTCCACTCTTCAAGGAACCTCTAAGGAAGGAGTTGCCACTCTTAAAGGAACCCAAGAGAGAAGCACATTTTCATCCTATTCATTTGGAATTGCCATTGTCTCTGTAGGAAGCTGGCTGGAAGGATGCAGGAAGGGTATTGCAATTGGACTGAGGAAGATAAGAGTATCGAAAAAAATACATTTTGCTTTCACTTGTTCCTTGGGACACAGACAAAATATTTGGGTTAGGTTAATGGGATAGTCAAGAAGTTTTTATATCAATCTGTCTGATGGGCATAGTGCGTGGACAGCTATCTACAATCATTTCGATCGCAGTGATAGTGGGTGTATAGGTGTTGGCAGAACTAATACATTGAGCAGCTGAGTACAGGACTGGGTTCACAGTGGGTAAATGGGTTTCATACAGTGTGACCATTTCCATTATGGTCTTTTTCTAATTTTGCTTGCAAAGCTTTTCTTCTGCCTCTCTCACTAAAAAAATAATAATAATAATCAGGCTTCAGGTTGATCTGAATGTGAAGGAAATGTCTCCACCAAATGATGTTTGCCCATGGAAAGCATATTTGAGAGAGTTCTTAGTAAATATTATCTCGGAGAAGAACTCATGCGTATAGGGTGTGAGGGGAAGAGCTGTTCTCTTTTTTGCTCTGAGCAAGCTCTGACAATCAAAAGCTGATTGCCTGAATCCCATAAGGCTGTGATGGATTTAGGATAATAAAGTATCCAGATCTAGGGCCCTGCAGGCCTGGGATTCTGTAAGGTGTAAACTGACAGAGAGAAAGCTGAAGACACACATGAAGGAAGTTGTGTTCACGTAGACCTCAAGAGTGGTAATGGCGAGCCTGTGCTTGAAGGCTCAGAATTAAAAGACAGAGCTTCCTAGGAGGAGGAAGTGATCATCAGTCCAACAGAAAACATCTTCAGAAGAGCATTTTGATAGAACTGAGGACTGATGTGGCTGCAGAAATGGACAAGGAGTATCTCCAGGGCCACCTCCTGTCTCCATGGAGCCCCTCTGCACTTAGCCTGGCTCTCCGGGCTTGGGAAGAGGGGTACATCTGATGAAGGGGAACTGCCAGAGAATTGCCAGGAGGGCTGTGCATGGATCAAAGCCGTTTCGTAGGAAAGGTTTAACCTCAGCTCAGAAGCCCACTGCAAGCACTTCCATCAGCACAGAAAGAGGCAGCCAAAGTTTAAGCTGAGATGGGCATACAAATGGTGAAGAGTTGGGCAACTGGCTGGAGGTGATGCCTGCAGAAACCATGATAAGAATGAGGGAAGTTTGTCTCTTGGAGCAATTTACTGGGGTGTGCCCCAGGGACCCAGGAGAGCTTGGTGGACTGAAAAAAAAAAATCCACCCATCTGCTGAGCTGATAGGCCTGTGGCTACAGGCTCTTCGATTGCTCAATGCCATGAAGGAGAAAAAAAATACAGGGGGTGAAAATGTGGGGTTGGCTGCTAAAGTGAGATGATGTAGTGGAAGATACACACGCGTGTGTGTGCATGTGTATGTACCATTAATGTACAGTTCATGAAATAAACCACCACATTACACTACTTTTACTTTCGATACTCTTACTTTTCTCTGTGTGTTACTTTTTCCCTGTCCTCTGATCTTTACTCAAAAAACTGAGACACTCATTTTTTGTCATGATTTTCACCCATTTCTTCATTTTTGTAATAAACACTGATACATTCCTGAGAAATCTGAAACAAAATAAAACCTGAAAACAAAAGGCCTTGCTAATAAGGCACAGGGGCACTGACCATAGCCCACCCTTAGGAGCCAGTCACCCTGTGAGAAGGCTATTGTAAAGTGACATTATGTAAGGAGGAGAGATACATTCTTGTAATGGTGGGATTACTCCATATGGTAATCCAAGGCTGTGGCACTGAGTTTGATGGAGATGGGGAAGTCATTCACTACTCTGATTGACATGTTTAGCCAGGTAGATTTTTCCCTGGGAAATAGTATCTTTGATTAAACCCTGATTTCATCTCAAAGTTTATGATGAACAAGCTCTTGCTTGGTTTGCATGTATGTTGTATGCCCAGTTACTTACAGACTCTTGGCAGAATGAGACAATATTGTCAGCTGTCATGTCTCTTGATCCGGAGTTAAGGTTGCATCAGGGGCTTAATATACTGTTACAGTGAGTTCTAATTATTCCATTTAGAAGTAGAGGTGTAATCAAAATCTGCACCCTTTGGGGGACCTATTTCTTTGTAGCTCCCACCTGCTGGGACTGCAACGCCCTTGTGGTCAGTAGTTGTCAGTAGTAATAAAACAGGAAAAGTGAGCCAAGGGTGTGTATCAACCAGGAGGCTGAGACGAAGGTAGCAGACATCATCCCGCATGATTAGCCTCTTCTAAATTAGGTGTGCTCAGACATGTCACGGTGTGGGCCACAGACACCTCACCTGCCATTGCTGATTGCGCGGCCCGCCTCCCTTCCCATTCACTGTCAAAACTACATCAGTTGCTTACATGGAAAAATAACATCAGGAAAATGTTTAGCTGCCTTTAATGAAGTTTAGAAACTGGAAATGAGGAGAAAGAGCCATCACTGTGTCCTCCTTGAACTCTCCACAGGCCACCACACCAGCAAGGGTCCTATGGAATACAGCTTGAGAAACACTGGCCTAAATAACTGGGTACCTTCTGGTACCCTGCCTCAACTCCTTGATTTTAGCACAACACTGCTGCATGTCCCATTCGTGCCCCTTCTCCTGCATGCCACCAGCAATCAGCCTGTAGGTATCAAAGTTCCTATGGCTGGCATGGCCTCAGACTGCACAGCCTCCTCTCCCCATAGACTCAGCAGATCCAACAGCTCCGGTGTGCTCCAGGTGGGAGAGTGGCTGCTGCGGAAAGCCAGCATTGTGGTCAGCTGGGAAGATGCTGTGTTAACTGGGCATGCTGAGCAAACAGGAAGAGGAATTTCAAAAATTCCCCCGCCTTTAAATTGGGGAGGGGCGCATACCTGTGTATCTTCAGGGCAGCCAAGTTCAGACTGCTGACCAGAGTGATCAGGATGGGCATTGTGGGATACCTCCTGGAGGCCAGTTAGAGCAACATAACCAAGTGCAGTGTCTACACTGGTGCTGTGTCGCTCTAACTACATCACAAAAGTCTCTATGCCTGTAACCCTTCTGCCAGGCCGAGTTGATAGCAGCAAGGGCCGGGTTCAGTACACAGGGGTTCCCTCTCATCAAAGCAAATACAAAACTGGCTCGAGCCCCCACCCAGTAACCTGGGAAATCTTACACACCCCCTGGGCGCCTCAAAGAGGCAATACTTCCCCTCTCGCAAGCACAGAGTCTCGGTGTAGTAGAGAATCTTTAATAACATGAGGTAAATGACATCAGCATTAAATTGGGGAAACACCACAACTAGTGTTCATTAACCAAACCATGAGCAAAGACCCACCCCAGAAAATTGGGCCACATCCTTTCCCTCGGGTTCTTGAGTCCCAGAACCCAAACGTCTCTTGAGTCCAGCAATCCACAAATCACCCAAAGTCCAAAAAATCCAGCCCCAGAGTTCAAAAGTTCATCTGCATAGTGTTACTCCCCAGTCTGGCTAAAATGTGCCTGTGTGTGGGGGAAAGGGGTAAGGGGTACCTTACGTGTCCTGAAGCTGACTGCCCCACACGGCTCTGCTCTGCTACGCTGTCTCACGAACGGCTCTGCTCCAACACGACCGGCTCCGCTCTGCACAGCTCGCCGTCTCACGAACAGCTCTGCTCAGCTCGCCGTCTCACGAACACACCGCTGTCTCACGAACGGCTCCGCTCCACCACGACCGGCTCCGCTCTGCACAGCTCGCTGTCTCACGAACAGCTCTGCTCAGCTCGCTGTCTCACGAACGGCTCCGCTCTGCACAGCTCACCGTCTCACGAACACATCGCTGTCTCACGAACGGCTCCGCTCCACCACGACCAGCTCCACTCTGCACAGCTCGCCGTCTCACGAACAGCTCTGCTCAGCTCGCCGTCTCACGAACACGCCGCTGCACTCTAGATCTTCCGGCTCCCCACTACTTGACACAGTGCTCAGTGATTTCAGCTCATAGTAGGGGGAGCCTTAGTGCTGGTGCACCATAAGGCCAAAGTGAATGCAGCACAGTACCTGTAGCAAGACTCTTAATAGACCCAAAATTAGCTCTGACATTCCACAGTGGAGAGAGACAGAGGTGCAATTGGTGCTTCAGGCGCTCACAAAGGGGCCCACACCACCAGGTACTAATACCTGTCTCAAGTCTCTCTCCCTTCACAGAGTTTTGGAACCCATATCCCTTGCCTAGCGAGTGCTACTCAGTTGATGGTGAGTCCCTCCATCATAACAAAAGGCCAAGTACCAGTTCCAAGCACAGTTCCCATAATCAGGGTAATAACAATTTACTCTTCCCGCCCCAATAACAAAGACACTGGGGATCCCACAACAGCCAAAGTGACCATTTGGGCAGTTATGGCCTCATTCTAGGTGGGGTGGGTGTGCCTATGCAAATTGAGATCAGCCCCTGAAGTTCTTTTCCACAACTTGCCACACCTCACCACCAGATGTCAGGGTGGAGCCCATCCTGACTCTGCTTACATGCCACTCATTGAGGTGGTTTTATTATGTCGGCATAGCAGGGGAGTTACATTGGCAGGAGGAGTGTTTTAGTGTGTACACCTCCACTGTCTTGTCAATGAAACTGTGTAGTGTAGACAAGGCCTCGTTTGCCATGTCTTCATTGGAAAGTGGACGTGCACTAGCCTTTGTACCCCACACTGAGATTTCCCGAGCACATCAGACAAACTCACTGATGAGGATAAAACATTAAAATAAGGTTATTAACTACAGAACAATAGATTTTAAATGATTATAAGGGGCAGGGATAAAGGTCACAGATAGTTACTTTACAAAATAAAAATAGAAACACACATTCTAAATCCTAAACTTTTAGTCTAAACAAGTGTTGAATCAAACAGCTTTTCTCATCCTGACAGATGATACAAGCAGGTTACAGTTCCTCAATACACAGACTGCACTCCCTTTCCAGCCTGGGACCACTCTTCCTCAGTTCCGAGTCTTTGTTCTCCAGATGTTCCTCCAGGTGTTGAGATGGGGCGGCAGGGGGAAGCGGTCAAGTGATGATGTCACTGTCTCTCTGTTATACTTTCTTCCAGCTTGCTAGAAAGATCTTTTCTGTGACGTAGGTTAGTGTGCCCCATGACGTGCGTGCCTTTTCAGAGAAGTCTCTGGGATAGTGGATTGGGGGTTGATGAGCCATTGATGCTGTCTGGCTATGGATGGCTACTCCTTTGTTGTAACCGAAAGGCTGGTTGTGGGAGTTCCCAACCCCACAACATATTTCAGTAACACATATAGCAGTACTTCATAACTTCACATACAAGGATAGCACCTACAATCCAACAGGATATTAATGTTCAACAGATCAAGACTTTTAAAATGATACCCCACAAAACATAAAATTATAAGACAGTGGTGAACATGGGATTTCCAGGGTGCTAATTTGAGGCACAGAGTGTAACAAACTCCTTTTATGTAAGCCTGCTGGGCCCTGATTGACTGCACCGTGCAGCCTCTCTCCAATCGGCTGCTTGCTGCATAGCCTCCGTAGGCTGCTTTTAGCCCCTTCCTTTCCGGCATGGGGTAGATGGCTACCCCATCACAAGGATTTTTAATTAAGAGAACCCATCACATAATATTTAAAATACTGCCAGTGTATTAATCACAAGAACAATTTTTTTCTAATATTTTACTGCATTTTCTTTGCACAGTGTGAATAAATCCAAACATTATCATGAGGTTATTGGGTGGGTTAATAATTTAATAAATAAGAATATACTAGCTCTTCTAGAGAGCACTTTTCAGCCATAGACCTCAAAGTGTTTTACAAAAGAGGTCAGTATCATTATCTCCATTTTATAGATGGGGAAACTGAGGGCCAGAGAGGTGAAGCAACTTGCCCAAGGTCACCTAGCCGGTTAGTGGCAGAGCTAGGAATAGACACCAGATCTACTGAGTCCCAGTGCAGTGATCTAGCCACTAGGACACACTGCCTCCTCAGTCTGCTCTGCCTCATTATTGCCCCTCAGCATGAATAATAAAGCCAATAAAACAGTTTCCTTTCCATGGTTTGTTACCATATATAATAGTACTCCTGGATCACTTTAAAAATGCATGGCAATAACATCATGACATGTTATGGGAAACATTAAAACACAGCTCGCTGGATCCTCAGCTGCTGGAAATCAACATATTTATTGATTTCATCCAGGCGCAGACATATGCGAATGGGGAGAGAAGGAAAGGACGGGAAGAGAGGCAGGTTTAGTGGAGTGCAGGTCTGGCATTCTTTGCATCATCTCAACATTTTTTATTCAAATATATCTAGACCCAGGGGCCACATGTCTTCAAATTCATATACTTTCTCTCTACAGCAATAAGTTGTTCTTCTTTGGCTGCTAACTCAGCCAGGTTCAAGTACCACGGCTCTATTCTGGGCATAAGCTGGTGCTTCCATGTTTGTAAAATCCTGTGCTTGGTGATCATTGCAGCCCTCAAGAACCAGTCTTTGTTAATAAACAGACCCACCCATTACCGCCATTCACATCAAATAACTCTAGCGACACGCCTCTGCCCTACTCAGTGGAGCTATACCAGTTTACACCAGCTGAGGCTCTGGGACCAAATGCCCATACACGCCACTATAGTGACAAAGCATCAAGGAAGGTTTACACACAAAATCCAATTCATTCTCACCGGAAGGCCAGCACAAGACTCCATGCACCACTTCAACCCTCCTGTATAAGTGATGTATATATGGTCCTATTTGTGCTGGTGAATTGTGTTTGCACTAGAGAGCTACTACCCCTGAATGGATCTTTGATGGCTCCCAGTGGAGCAAATTACTGTCATACCAATGAAAAAGGGCCACAGTAATTAACTTGCATACACTGCACTTTATTTGAGAAGGAATTACCCAAGCGGTAAAGGGTTACATTAAGCACATAACTCCTATGTTAGACATTAAAGAACTATACAGTAAGAGCTATACATTCCTCTTAGCGAGCCTCTCTTTCACAAACATACACAAACAGGCCCTGTGCTCGCCTCATAGAGTTCCTGCTTGGCAAACAGAAGTGGTGGTTACCAATTCTATGGATGACTTCTTCCCTCCAGGTCTGGTCTCCTCAGCCCTCTGGTCTGTCTTGGATTCCCTTGAGGCCAGGCCTCGGCTGCCTGGAAACCCCTCTGGTCACAGTCCTACTTGAGCCCACGGAGCAGAGTTTTGGCTACTCTGTCTAGCAGCATTGCTTCTTTAAGCGTTAATTAAGGAATTGCCCCCAACAGTAATTTAATTTGCTTGATTTTTATACTCTCTTTCCTCAAAGGGGTCACATGTCTTAAAAGCGTGCCCAGTGGGCGTGTGATTACTAATTTTTACATGGTTAGTACTTTCAGAGGAGGCTGCAGAGCGATGCCAACTGAACATTACCCCACATTCACTCCCTTATCAATCATTCACTTCAGCCCCCTGTGTGATGTCCTTCAACGGGGTCAGTATGCCCCCATCAGCCCATGCTCCATTTAGGATGTTCTACACATGTTCTTTGCTTTCAGGTGGACTTATTTGCTGACCTGAAGATCAGTATTGATCCTACACGCAGCATGGAGCCAGTCAGTTTCACCTCTGGCATCTGCTTGATGCTAAGAGAGGATTCTGCTCCCAGAATCCTCTTTCTAGCACCATTCGTTCAGTACGGCCACGCCAATTCGCCACCATCCCAACAAATTGCACTCTCAGTCTCTGTTAAGGATTTCAAGCTACCTGAAGCTACTGGTTAATAATGTAAAAGTCTGGCAAATTTTGGCCTAAATGGTTTGCAAAAGTGTCACTCGTATTCACCAGAAATTATGCATTAAAATTATTTTTTTTCTGCTAACTCCAGTTATGTCCTGTGCCCGTACTGAGTTTTGTGAAAGAGAAAAACCCAGTTTCCTAGCACCCCTTCCATTCCTGCTTCGTTCCAGAGAAGAAAGGAAATTTGGAGGTGAGGTCCAGTCAGGGTAGGCAGTACAGTCATTGTCACCCCTGCTTTGAGTCCACCTGCCAGAGGAACACCAGGGCAGCAACACCAAAGCACAATGGGACTGAGTTTGTTTCCAGTAAGATTTCACTCCCACAAAGATGTCATTGGGTTGATGAAGCTACAGCTGAGCTTGATGAAGACTGTTGGGCCATCAGCTGCATCCCACAGCAGAGGGGAACAGAAGAAAGCAACATGCACACCCATTTCGAGTGGTCAGTGGGACCCTGTCAAGGCTGAATCACCACTCTGTCACTCCAAGTGCAGAAGGTGGGGGCCCACAAGGATTTTAAACATTAATACTGGCCTCTTCAGGCTTGTATTGCACTCCCAAGGTTACAGCTTCTCTCTGACCTTGGCTCGGTAAACGCTGCCACCACCCAAATGCAAAAAAACAAACAAACAAAAAAAAAAAAAACACCCCTTGGACCCAGGAAGGAGCACTTGGGAATTCCTCCCTGTGGGGTACCCTCAAGCCCCTTCAGTCCCCGCCCCCCTTCGGGGAAGAGCGGAGAAAGAAAACAAAGGAAATTAGCTGTGGCTACCAGCTAATCAAACAACGTGCACAAACCTCTTAGGCACCAAAAATCCAATCCTGTTCTTAAAAAAGGTAAATTTTATTAACAACAAAAAAGGAAAACATTACATCTGGAACTTTTTGCTAGAATTTAAAAGAACAATTCCAAAAACCAAGCATCCAAAATAGCTTTCTTGGGGGGTTCAGCTTAAAGGTTACAAGCAAATAAAAGCATCTGGGGTTAGCACAGAGGAGATCCACAAGCCAAAATAAAATATAAAGCTGATTGTGTCTAACTAAACATTCCCTATCCAAATAATTTCTTCTAGGTATGGAAGGTTCATACCTGGTTCAAGCCTTATACAGCATTGCTGCTCTGTCCCTGCAGCCCAGAGACCAGACAAAGGGAAAGTTTCTTTCCCTATTTTAAAAAGTTCTATCTTCCCACTGGCTCTTTTGGTCAGGTGCCCACTCCTTTTCTTTTACCTGGGTGCTTGTTAACCCTTTACAGGTAAAGCAAGCAGAGAACAGACCAAGAGGGATTTTACAGCTAACTGGCTTGCTGGGTGTCTATCAAAGGGAGATACTTCCCCCACCCCTCCACATGTATCACAGATCCGGTAGCAACATATCTTGCTTCAGCTTCTTCTCACCCATGGCCATTCAGCCACCAGCTGAGCCCTATCTGTACTGGCCGGGTGGAGGGGGCAGTGGGGAGACATGTCTGGTCACAGGAAGAGAAGAGCCAGTGGTAGCCTCCATATGTGGGATGTACAGAGAGGATGGGGGCGCATTCAGGGACAAATTGCCTTGCTGCATCAGCCACCTCTCCACACCTTTAACCTGTGTGGGTCAGACTTTCCAGTGCTCAACTGGAAGTTTTGGCTATGCCTGCTAACTCCTTCTAGTGTGAACAAGGCCTATCCGGCAGCATGTGTGAGGCTAACAGAACAGTTGCGTATCGGTCCCAAAATGCAAACTGCGTTGTTGTAAGGGAATGTGTGACTTAAATATTCTGAAGAAGAAGACAGTCCTCACTATAAAGGACTGTGATAATGATTGGTTGATTTACAATCTCCCCTAATTAAGGGGCAGCCAGTAGCCTGCCTAGAAAAGTAAGAGAACATCTTACACCTCCTTACTTTCCCACATGGGTGTCAATATTGTGCCAGTAACAAGGCCTTCACTGAAAGCTGAATATTAGACCTCAGTTTAGTTTTGGTGAAAACCCCCCTGCATAGGTATGCAACATAACATGATGCAAATATATGACAATACACCCCCAGCTACAAACTAGCAATCAACATCAGTCTGAATAGAGGAGCAACATTTCCCAGGGCCAGAGGTTCTTTCCACGTTTTCATGTCTGATTATCTGAAACTTCCCTGAAGGCAAGTGCATGGATCAGGTAAACTGCCTGCCATTGTTACACCACATTCATTCAACCCAATTTAGAAGACTTAATTTTAAGAAGCATAAGTACATTCATTATGTTCACATGAACAAATACAAAATTGTATTTTTTTTTTTTTTTAAAACAAAGTATTTTGGTAGGCCAGCTATTACTGGCAAAAAGCTTACATTTTTTATAAAAATATATATCTATGTATAATCCTACGTAGAGGTAGGATTTTTTTTTTATCTCCACATTGGATAGTATTAAATATTCAACATTAAAATAAAAAAATAAAAACATTAAAAATAAAGACATTCAAATATTTATACTAAAAAAAAAATCCATTTTTGACCTGTATATTGATTCTGATTAATACAAATTTAAATTGTTTTGTTTAGAACATATAAATATTAATAAAATAAGGTTAATATTAAATAGCTGCGAGCTGACAAATCCTTGGTCTGTGTGTGTGTTTCTCTCCCCCTTCACTAAGGAAGCAGCGCTGAGTTCTTCTCATGGACATCAACCTCCTTGTATTCTTGATTGTTGGCTTGCCTCTCCTTCTTGTTTTGGTACCTGGAAATATTAAGATCAGAGAGGTTGTTAAAACGTTGCCTCCAGAGAAAAAGCAATGAAACGCATAACTGTGCCTGAAAGAAAAGGCCACTTAGCAGCTCTAACACTTATTCCACTTCTCCATAGAGGCTTCCATCCTACAAGGTGCCGAGCAAAAAACTTCCCTGTTCAACAAAGTACAAAAACATTTTCTTAAATCCCATGAAGTGCTAGACTTCTGCTGGCTGGCTAGAGCTTATGTTCAACAACTGAACCAAGAAAATCACCAGCTAACCATTTCAACCATAGACCTGAATTAAACAGATACAACAAACCTCTTGCATAGGTATTGACCTTTTGGGGGTTTGTTTCCTTTTTCTACGTTTTGTTAGGAGAGTGATGCCTCCATTTTAGTATTCTTACCCTTGGAATTTTTTTGAACTCCAGCAGATTGCTAGTAGTAATGAGAGGGTGGGCATACGTGCACACAAAGAACCCACAGAATTTAACTGCAAACAGCACCCAGAGACTAGGTAAAACACCCACAACAGCCCTAGGTTAAATAATCTTGCTATTTGAAAGATCACATATTACACATTAGAAGTTGTGTATTTAATACTGAGAAATCACGTTATCCTCACCTACGCTATTCCTTTGAGTTGTAAAGAGCAACAAATTATGTTGTCTTGAGTTATGTTGGAACATTTCAGAGAACCCTTCTAGGGATAGAGAAAGATTTGCGGTCACCTAACCACCCATAGTTTGGGGAGGCTGCCTAAACTAGCATCAGAGTGTAGTCTTCAACCCGGGAGTGCGGTGAACCTCCCTGTTTCAGCCATTCTGCAGTATATATAAAAATACCAATTGGCCTGGAGATGGATAATGTTGACTGCTGAACAAACATCCCATGATACCAAATGTATTAGATCGCTTATTAAAGAACAGTTGGTTTAATGGTTATGGTTGGACCAACCTGGTAACTAGATTAAGGTGATTAAGCAAAAAGAATAAAAGGGGGTTAATGTCAAATAGTTATTTTTTGCTTACTTATTGCTTAGTTCTTTTTGCTTAAGCATTTAGATTTTCTATATAAGTGGAAACCTGTCTGGTTTGGCTGTTTCGTCACCAGGAGTCAGAACCCGAGTAGTCTGGAGTAGATAACTGAGTCAAGTATCAGAGGGGTAACCGTGTTAGTCTGGATCTGTAAAAGCGGCAGAGTCCTGTGGCACCTGATAGACTAACAGCTTATGCTCCAATCCATCTGTTAGCCTATAAGGTGCCACAGGACTCTGAGCCAAGTCTGACTCATTTAGTGGTGGTTCCATAGAACTGCCCCATATCCTTACAGAGAAGGGTGAGCCCACGCTTCCTGCTGTCCAGATTGTGGGCATAGCCCCAGATGGTTTTCATTCTAGTTTCTCTCTATATTCAGTGGATAGAGCTGTGCCCTAGGAATGTGAGTCCATTGTTTGAACTAGTGCTATTCAGGATGCCAACAATGTATCATACATTTTAGCAAAGACACAAAGTTTCATTTATGATCATGTAGCCAAAGCAAACATAATTAATCCACCCTTTTCAAAAGTACTTAAGTCAATAAGCGCAGTGTAATAAGCATGCGCGGTATCCGAAAAAACTTAATGTAATCAAAAAGAAAAAAAAAAAAATCTCAATGTGACTTCTTTGTGAACTCCTCATCTGACATCTTCGTTAAAACCAAAGCTTTTCTCCCTTGCTGGAGAAGCTGAGTCATATTTTAAGAGCACACAGTAAAATAGGAGAGTGCCTTACCATTTGTATAAGTAGTATGTTGTAACCAAGATTGTAATGAGGAAAAATAGGATTAAAATAACGGTCAGTGCCAAATATTCTTTGCTCAGGTGCTGTTTGAGAAGTTCCGAATGCACACATCGGACCCCGGAGAAGCCTACATCACACCTGAAAAAACAAAGGAAGTCACTGTTATAGAAAAATACACCATGTTGGTTTGAAACCCAATGTCAATATGGAAGGCTATGGATGGGGAAGCTCCAGAAAATTTCCTGCAGAGAACAATCATGCAACGGCACATGCAAGACCAGATGATAACAGCTCCTTTCCATGTCTAACTTCTAGGATTGAATTGGGTTCTCAAACCCCATTGCTCTAGCATCTCTGGGAAGAGGGTAATGCCTTCATAAGATATCCAGGATCTTAGCCCTGCAGGGCCATGTGGAGGCAAAGCTCATAAAGAAACAATGGGCTGTTTGGCCCAAACCAGGCTTGGGAAGTCAGATGCTGTATGTAGAAGTTGTTGGGCACATTTTGCTCTCTTCCACTCGTGTAAATCCAGAGAGTTACTCCTCATTTACACCAGCGTAAGTGACTTACGCATTGCTGCAATGATTGACCAATGACTAGTTTAAGATCTGTACTAATGGGCCATCCTATGTGACTTGCCATTATTTTGTTTTTTCCCTCTCCAGGTTCAGGCCCCGATTCAGCAAGATATTTAAGCATGTGCCTAAGTTTATGCACACGCATAGTCCAATTGACTGCAGTCAGTTCAAACCACTGAATTCAAGTCCCATTGAATTCAAGGGGATTACTCATATGCTTAAAGTTTGACAAATGCTTAAATACCTCACTGCATCAGTGCCCTAAATTGCTTTTGATTTTCATGTGACAGAGTCTGAAAGCAGGTGACAGGTGAGATCAAAGCCAGTTCATGCAATTGCGTGCAATTCACATATGCACTCAAACTCAGGAAGAAATGACAAAATGGTATTCTACAAATTTCCTCTTACCTACAGTAATGTTCGTCTAAGTCCACAAGGTACATGCACTGCCCATGGAAGCAGTAGTCTTGCATTTCAGCCTTGCATCTGGTTATCCCAACTTGAGCCACCCGTGGGTTATTCTCCGTCTGAACTGGAAGTAGATTTGATTAATGTTTTGTTAGTCTTTTTTGCAATAATTTTGCCTGCATTTCTTAACACTGCTCAGAGTTTATCTGTATCATTTGCATTTATTCTTATGAAACCTAGGCTAGGGCTGAAATTTTCAAAGCCAATTCCCATTAAAATAAATAGGGTTTAGGCAGCCAAACCCTTGAGATGGGCTTTGAAAATCCCACCCCGATTGTTTTTTCTAGTGGGAATTCTGGATACAAGAGTAGCTATTTCAGTTGATACTGTACCACAGTGAATTGTTTTCTGAGGCATAATTATTTAACACTCTCGGTTTAATAAAAGGGAATAGAGACTCAGGGTTGGATCCTGCCAGATGCTTAGTACCTTTTGGAACTCTTCTCAGCCCCAGCACCTTGCAGGCCCTAAAATATTAACTCACTTTGTTTTTAAAAGCGCTCAGCTCCCACTGAGAAAAATGGGGATTGCCAGACGCTGAAGACTTTTGCTGAACGGGCCATGTCTTTAAAGAGGCAGTGTTAAAATGTCGTACTTACTCAGCGCTGTTGTACAGTTTTCCATTTCATTTGGTTCACATAACGGGATCACTGTTGTACCAAAGACAGCTTGCAATAGATAAAAGCCTATGGGACAGACAAATAACAAAAATTCCTATTAATGGCACAAAGAAATAAAAGTGGTGTTGGAGGAATCTCTTCTAGTTATAGTATTTGGAGTACTAATCAGTTTGAGAGATTTTCTTTACTTATTTCTGGAGTTTAATCGTAATCTCAACATAAACCTACTAATATAGCCAGAGAACAAATACAGGTATGGTCCTTAGGATCAACCAATCCAAACACAAATACTAAAATGCAATAATCAATAATAAAACCACCATGTTGGAGGTCTATGGCCCCAGTTCAGCAGAGTACATAGTGATAGGAATAGGGATTAATTTAAACCTGTGTTTAACTGCTAGGTTCAGTAGGGATGAATTTAAGTATGTGCTTAAATGCTGTGTTGAATTGGGATTGTATGAATGAGAAGGGGAACAGGATTTGACCCATGTTCTGACTGCAGCCTCAGTGGTATGAGCCTCACGGACATGGGTCCTGACTATGTAAAAACACTTAAGCACATGCTTACCTTTAAGCACATGCTGAAATCCCATGGACTTCAATGGCACTTAAGCATGTGCTCAGACATTTTGCCAATTTGGGGCTATGGATCTCACACTGATCTAACTAAGTACCAAATGCCACACTGGGATATACATACTCCATCGATGCAATAGAAACTTCTCACACAAAATTTGCACTCAAAATACGAGAAAGTTCACGTCTTCACTGCCATTTACCTTTTAAAGTTTTGGCTGATCTCCTAAATAAATTTGTTTTTAAATGCTAGGCTCCCATTCCCAGGGCTTGCCCAATTGAAGTTAATGGGGAGACTAATCTTGTTAGAACTCATAAATCAAGCAAGACCAAAACAGGTCAAGTGCTGAGGAGGAGTTTTAAAAGGCAACCCCCCAGATGCTGCGGGAAGCATTGGTGACTCAGCAGATGGCACTCTTTCTGCTGACTCAGCATTGAACCAACACCCTGCTCTGGGGTTTAGGGGACACCATCTGCTCAGATGATGCCTGTGTGAAAGCTGGTCACCAAGGGTTTGATTTTGTACCACACACATGGTTATCAGACCTGAGATCACAAGCTAGATATTTGCTCATTCAAGTGGCCAGTTAGATACTTAACTGGCCATCTATGCACATAAATATCCCATTTGTGCATGCAATCACATGTAGGTGGGGATCATCAGTGTTGCCTAATGACAGGTTTCAGAGTAACAGCCGTGTTAGTCTGTATTCGAAAAAAGAAAAGGAGTACTTGTGGCACCTTAGAGACTAACCAGTTTATCTGAGCATAAGCTTTCATGAGCTACAGCTCACTTCATCGGATGCATCACGAAAACTTATGCTCACGAAAGCTTATGCTCAAATAAACTGGTTAGTCTCTAAGGTGCCACAAGTACTCCTTTTCAGTGTTGCCTAAGGAAGTCAGGCACTCAGTCACCATTGAACATCAATGGGTGTTAGGTGCCTAACTCCCTTCAGCGCCTTGGAAAATTCCAGCTGTATTTGCATGTGTATTGGTTTGTGAACCATTGAGAAATAGGAACAAGATCCCAGGAAAAGTGTGACTAGTCTCTGGCTCTGTAGTTTAAACTGGGTACATTTCCCTTCAGTTCACCTCCAGAAATCCACACAGTGCCGTATTGCTGACACAGAATGGCTGTTGCATTTGCATAGCAGAGGTGGCCACATGATAGCAATGAGGGGAAATCCTAGAGATACAGTTTGTAAAGCACTCTGGCGTCCTTCGAGTTAGAAGGTGCTGTCCCAGTATAGATTTCAGGTATTCCATCAATGGAATGTGCATCCCCGCACAGGTTTCGATACTAATCCTTACAAATATTCGGAAGTCCCATGATGAATAATCAATCTTTGCCCAAACTGCTCACGAAATCCGCTTTGCTAACACCTTTGCTGTGGTCACAAGCTAACCCGCTCATGAACTGTTTAATTGTCAGCCCCATTCCATTGCAGTCTGTAATTTCTGTCTTTGCCTTTGGGCTGCGAGCATCTTTCGACTTGTCAGGTCATGAGTGCCTAATGAAGGGAGTGTGCCTTCATAATTTCGTGATCATCCTTTTTATTAAACTTCCAGTTATTAGAAAGTTTCCTTATGTTTCAGCCACGTCGGTTCCAAAATGATTACGGACTTCCTGCTGCCACTCCATTTTATACTATTGCTAATAGGCTTCCCTTTTCTCCTTCATTTCAGTTAACAAGGCACTTCCAAGTGCTATGTATTTCACATGAACCATGGAGTCATGTCAATTCTGTCCCTCTTAAAATATATATTTGTCACTTTCTATTCTGAAACCCAACATTTTAATGAAACAATGAGACGATTACTCAGTTTACATCTTTATCTAGTATAGCTAGTGTAACGGGAAAAGTGGGCATAGATTCCTATTTTGCCGGGGGAAGCCATTGGAACAGTGTTATGTCACAGGAAAACAAACGGTTGTTTGTTTTTGTTTTTTTAAAAAAAAAACATTAAAAATATTCCAAATCAATGAAAATTAAATCCTGCCAGCATTACTCAGCCAAAACTCCCATTGCATTAGATGGGAGTGGGGAAGGGCTCCAGGTGCGCTTCCTTTATGAGGTGGGTTTTTCAAAGGCACTGAGTGTTCGCCATTGACTTCAATGGGACCATTTGACTGAGTGGAGCAGTGTTACCCCAACGCATAGTGCTTTTGGGAAAAAAACAAAAAACCCCAAAACCTGACCTTTCAAATGAATTCACATTTAGAAACAAAGAGCCAGATCATCAGCTGGCGTCAATCGATGTTGCTGCATTTGTTACAGTAGAGCTATGTTTATTTACACCAGCTGAGGACCTGGGCCAAAAACACAGACCAAATCCTGAGCTCCTTCCCCAAGTAAATATCTCCCTGGATGGGAGGTTTACCTGTACAAGATCCTTGACTCACGATGCTTGCCCCGGTAGTTGGGTACTGATGCCGAGATTTTTAAGAGTGCTCAACGTTGGCCGAACTCTGCTCCCATTGAAATCAATGGTAGGGAGTGGGGTTTTCAAAAGCACCCCACTCACACTACTGTACCACAGGGGTAATGTTGAATGTATAAGTGTCAACTAACCCAAGTCTCATCTCACACCCACAAAAATTCTGTGAATTTAAGAGACCAGCTTCACCTGCTCTCCAGAGAATAGCACAAGCCAAATTCTGCCTTATAGGTTCACACAGACAATTCCCACTGAAGCCAATGGGGGCCGTGCATATGTACCAGAAAGCAGAATTTAACCCAAGAGGCTCTAGATCCTTTGTAGACATTAGGCTCTGTTGGGTGAAAAAGAAAAAGAATAGGTATGATTCTGATCTCATTTACACGATTGTAAATCCAGAATGACTCTGCTAAAATTAAGAGATTTCTGATGGATTTACACCAGTGTAAATGAGATCAGAACCTGGCCTTACTAAAAACCCTAACTAAAAAGTTGGAAATCCCTGTATGTGCAAAAGCTGCAACTTCCTTTAGTCCTGAATGGTATACCAGGTGTCTCCTATCAACACTTCCCTTCAATGTGGCCCAGTACTGTCCATCCTGAGACAGTGAACACATGCATATTTAAGCAACAGAAAGAGACAAAATAAGCCAGCAATGTCACTTGCTGCCTATGCAGAATAGCTGATGGGCTCCTTTGTTAGGTGATTGCAGATAGGTGGGGGAGAGAAGTTCATTACAAAAGCACAACATGGCAAGTACATTTTCAGATACACCTTTGTATCTTCTGGCATTAGGACAAAATTCTCCTCTCCAATCTGCACAGGGGATCTTTGTTGCACATTCTGGCCTTTTTCCATACACGCAATTCCCAATGACGTCAATGGGAGTGCAAAGGCGATCTGGGTGGTGGATAAGGGATCTGCGTTGTAGATCGAAGCGGAGAGCCTTTCCCATAATGACTACCTGCAGGTGGCTGTTAATTTCACAACACGCATGTGTCTATTGCTGCTATGGTGAGTGTCGAATGAGGATTCTGGGAAAGGTGGGGTCCTGTTTGTATTAATACCACTACCTTGATCAGTAAGCAAATACTGTTATCTTGTACTGCAGAGTGTAGCAAGATGGTGGGTATTTATTACTGATTCACTGGAATGTTACTTTTACATTTATTGCTGCATGGCTGGAATGTAAATGGAATGCTTTTTCCTGCTTTACAAAAGGTTAGCATTGTCATACTTGCAGGCTGCCTTACTGGAATCTTAATGCTGTTGACCAAGTGTGGGGTGAAGAGAATCAGACCAAGGGTGGTATACCAGGGATTTTCCATAACAGATGTGCAATATGCAACAGCTACCAAGAGTGGTCAGTAGGGTCTTAGGTAAAAGTAATTCTAATATGTTCCAATTACAATGGACCTGATTCTCAGTTATCTATGTCACATCCTTCCAGCAAATTTAAACCCATTTTAAGGCAATATAGGCCAATCTTTTTATTTTTGAAATAGTTTCTCAGATGTCATTTTGTCACTTTCAGGTTTTACTTGTCATCAGCAATATACGAATTTAACATGGAGGAACATTCCTGACCATGGTTAGCAAGGTCACACGCCCCACATTTCAATACAGTACAAGAGAGAGAAAGCTATGCACACATAAATAACTGTGTGCAAGTGACTTAGCTGTGCAAGTTCCAAATGTACATGTGTAAATCAGGTAGTTGTGTGGGCACATCTAGTATTTGGGTGTATAAGTTAGGCTGGCACAAATGAGTGTGTTTTACCACTAAGTTCTGGGCCATGCTGTGTAGCAGTTTGTTCATGGAAGGCATAATTCAACTAATCGCTTCATTTCGTTTGGGACTTGATCTTACACCCATTGAAGTCAATGGCAAAACTGCCTTTGACGTCAAAAGGGGGCAGGATTGGGCCCATTAAAAGTAACGGTGTATTTTATAATGTCCACACTTAGGATGTGCCGTCTGAATTCCTCCCTGTGCACCTCTGGGGAAGCGTCTTTGGAAAAAGTTTCCACTGTCATCAGTGGAATGTGTTAATATATATGTTAATTAGCACATTTGCATATCATTACATTTGGATGTAGGTTAGTGGTGGAGATGAGCTAATCTTTTAATTCAGTGCAATTTGGTGCATCTTTAAGTGCGGATTACGGACAATCAAATTGAGGGCATTATTACCGTGACGCTGGCAGATCAAGTGCCAGCTCATCCCAATGCCACTCAGCCTCACTGATCGCTTACAAACGCATAGTTGTCTGGCTCGTCTCTGAGTTAGTATTGTTAAAATAGATATTAGAGTTATAAGAATGTGCTTAAACTTTATGGAATGCTTGTAGGATGCTGCATGTTATATCTGTATCCCATGTTATAAGGGAATGTTTAAGTGTGTTTGTTCTGTAACTATAAACACAGCTGCCAAGACTGTAAAACCACAGAGAAGCATTACCAAATGTGAAATAACCCCTCTTGTGGTTATCTCCTTCCCAACAAAAAAAGGCCTATGGACACTATGGACTGTGGAACATCAGTAGACAAAAGACTTTGTTGATTGCTTCCCCACATCTCTGAAGAGGGTAGTGCACAAGCCCCCATCCCATCACAACTTGAATGCCAGGGAAGGGGGGGGAAATCCCTGTTAAGAAGGAATTAGTATCCCAACGCTGCTTGAAGTCTGAGAGGTGAAGATTTCTAAGCATAAGCAAGGGGTCCCTAGCTGTTTAGCTTGGGTTAGCCCTAAAGGACATATAAAGCTTCCATGTTATAGCAGCTACTATCATCATCTCTCAGCCAGCGTCACGGTGATAATGCCCTCAATTTGATTGTTTAGCTGCTTTAACCTTATAAATAACATTTCTTTTTCCTAGTTAATACATCTTTTACAGGACTGGCTAAAAGTGTTGCAGGCAAAAATAAGCCTTTATCGCAGGGCTGCCCAAATCCATGCTAATGATTCCTTTCCAGGTTTACCTTCCTGAACACAAGTTCACCTTTACATTAGTGCTCTAAATCAGCCGAGAAATTGTTCAAGAGGTTTAAAGATTCTGGACCACAACTCCTTAGACCACAAAGGGCCAGACTATCAGACCCATACGCTCATCCACGTAGTAGCACCTTACTTCTATAAGCAGCATCAATGACTGACTGGGACAACCTCTGGGGGGGAAGGAGCTCTTCAGTATGAATAAGAGGATCACACTGTGGCCCACAGTAATTTCTCTAAATCGTTTTATAAGATTCGGTCATGAAATAGACTAGGGTTTAAGGGTGGCGGCCGGAAAGACACATCCCCTCCAAAACTAGGAATGTGGAGTAGATTTCAGGAGGCACATTCTTCTTCCATAGGCCAGAGGGAAGGAATCTGGCTCTTACTGAGGAGCACCTTACTTCCACTGAAGCCAATGGGTCCATTTGTAGAGTAGTGCACTATTCAGCTCGGTTTAACGAGGCATATCACAATCTGGCCCTCTGTGAGTAAGGGTGGTCAAATCTAGCCTTTTTACTAGGGGCTTTTACACATGCCAAAAGAGACATCGGTTCACAGACATTTGCACAACACATTTCAATGTCATCCTTGTGCTGGAAACAGTCGATGCCCAGATCACAAAGGCCCATGGCTTATTTGTAACATGTTGGCAAATAAAATGGTGGTATAATAGCTGGAATGTAAAGTGGCATGGAAGTAAATGTGGAAAACAGAAACTGATGAGCTCATGCTGAAATAGGCTTGGCAGATGATGAAACAGCCGCTCTGTAATTAAGCATCTTTGCGAAGGCTCAAAAGCACTAGGTGTATGGGTAACAATGTAATTCTGTTATTTAATGTCTCAATTAACAACCCATTGTAGACATTAAAATAGGCTTTGGAATTACAGAGCAATGAATGGCGTTTTCAAACACTTTGGGCCCAACTCTGCCCTCAGATACCTGGGCACAACTCCCACTGGGCCTGATTCTGATCTTCCTTGCACCAAAGCTAAGTCATGCTCTTAGTTGGTCAGTTTGCAGCAATAAGCATGGGTCACCACTACCACTGCCCAGCAAAGGTGCAGTACAAGCATTTGTTATTGCTCCATCAACGTGGGTCCCAGCTCTACAGATGCACAGATTAGGCGCCCATGGCTTTGCCAAACTTTCAGACATACACTGAATTTATTACTGAACTGCACCGCACTGAAAAGGTGAAGAACCTAGACATCAGGGGGAACTGGTCACCATTTTATGAGAAGAAGGCAGGCCCTTACCCTTCAGTCTGTCCTGGGAAAACCTCCCATTGAGGTCGCTGAGAGTTAAAGACTGCAGGACCTTCTCTGAATGGGATGATGATTACCATATATAGAGGGTGGGATCCCACAGTCCTTACAGATGCAAAGCTCTCATTGAGGTCAATGGGAGTTTTGTCTTCATGAGACTGCAAGGATGGTCCTGAGATTTTAAAAGCCCAGCTTGCTGCTCAGATCCCAAGAAATAGAGAGATGAGGTGGGTGGAGAAAAATCTTTTAGTGGACCAACTTCTGCTGATGAGAGAGAGAAGCTTTGGAGTCCAAGTTGGTCCAATAGAAGATATTTCCCCAGGAACCGCCTCTCTCTAATATCCTGGGACCAACAGGGCTACAGCTACCCTGCATACAAGAAATAACAGAACACAAAATTGTTTTTTTTTTTCCCCTTAAGGGAGTAATATTTTCTAAAACCATGAGGCAGTTGAAAGCAAGGGAGACCCTGTGGACACCTACAAGGGCCAGATTGGATACCCTCACCTGCCACCTTACTACCCAAGCAATGCCACTGCTTTCCTTGGGGCCGGTCTCAGCTACTGATCAGTGCGGAAGACACCTGGCCCTAAACTTCCTAAAAAGCCTGGCCAGAAACCAATGAGGCCGGCGAGCCCGAGCCTGAGCCTGCCCTTCAGCGACAACAGCCCTCTGCGATTTCACCAGAGGGCTCCATTCAAAGCAGCCCCGCAGGCTCAGGCCGCCCGAGCCGACAGGACCTTCCCTGCTGCCTGCCCCGGCGATGGTGGAAGGACATGCAGAGACTCGCCGCCTCCCTTCCGGCCTCCCGTGCGCCGCGGCTGGAGGGAGCCCAGCTCCGGTTGCCCGCTCCCACGAGTGGCAGCGGGGCACGCACGGCAGGCGGGCAGGGCACGGGCAGCGGGCCACGCCAGAGCCTGCCCCGGCCCCCCCCCCGGCTGCCCCGGGCCCCCGGCACCCGCCGCGGAGCGCTCAGGAGAGCCCCAAAGGGCGCCGCTTACCGAGGCAAAGCAGCGCGCTCCGCATCCTCGGGCAGCCACCGGCGTCCATCCCGCACCGCTCCGGATCCCGGGGAGACGCGGCGCTGGAGCTTCAGGGCAGCGGGCGGCTCCGGCGACGGCCACAGGCTGGTTGCAGCCCCGGCCGCCGCCGCCTCGCCCTTTATACCCTGCCCGGGAGGAGGCGGAAGCCGCGGCTCGGGTTCCCATGTGACGAAATCCCGGGGCCAGCCGCGGAGGCTGGGGCCGGCCGCCCTGTCCCGGCGCCCGGGGGAGGATTGCTTCAGCGAGCCGGCTGTGCAGCCGCCGGCCGGCCGGGGAATCCCTCCTCCGCCCCCGGCTTCCCTCGCACGCCGCCGGGCCGGGTCACCGGGCGGGCCCCTCTGCTCCTCCCAGCCCAGGCAGCGCAGCGCCCCGGGGCGCCAGGACCCCCCCGCGCGGCGGGAGGGAGAGACCCTGTGCCCGGCCTAGCTCCAGGCGGCAGGAGCGCCGAGCCGGGGCCAGAGGACCAGCCCCTGCTGCTGGGGTAGGCGAGAACCAGGCACCTGCGGCAGGGCAGGAAGGAAACGAAAGCTTCCTAGGGCTGGAAATCAGTGGGCCAAATTCTGCTCTCAGTTACCCCGGGGTAGATCTGGAGTAGCTCCCCCCCGCAGGCAATGGACTTATTCCGGATTTACACGGTGGGAAATGAGAGCGGTCCACAGGTGGGGTGGCTGGGGTGGCTGCAGTTCTCTTCAGAGAATCATAGAGGATCAGGGTTGGAAGGGACCTGAGGAGGTCATTTAGTCCAACCCCCTACTCAAAGCAGTCCAATCCCCAATTTTTGCCCAGATCGCTAAATGGCCCCCTCAAGGATTGAACTCACAACCCTGGGTTTAGGGGGCCAATGCTCAAACCACTGAGCTATCCCTGACCCTTGCCCTTCTGGAGACACTCCAGGGGCTTCCATGAAGTTGCTCTCACTTTATACCAGTGTCCCTCAGGGTAGGAATGGACTCCGTGTGTCTTTGGTCTCTGCAAGAATCAATACAGTCAGTGCTTGATTTGTGCCAGAGCGGAGCCCTGGCACCTCCAGGCTTGGCAGTTCATAGCCCCAGCACCTCTGGGGCTGCATCCCTTATGCATGTAAAAATATTACTTGAGCCCCGGCCTCTAATTGCTTGAGCCTGGGCACCTCTTTCATTGTAAAGTAGAGCACTGAATACAGCGGAAACACAGGATCTGCCTTTGCTTATTCTACTCCAGCACTGACTTATACCTGGTGCTGGAGAGAGGAGCCCAAACCTCCCACCATGCACCTCACCCCTTGCACAGCACTGTACTGGGGTGGCGGACAAGGAATTCCTTCCTGGCCCTTGTCATCTGAGGCCCTGAAGCCTGTGGTTTCATGGTCCTTACTTTTAGCAAGCTTTATTTTAAATGTTATTATTGGTCATAATATTAGCCAGCCAGTTAAAGAATTCCAGCCCCAGCACTTGACTGCGACTTCCTGCAGCGGTAAATGCCAGTGGTTGACTGAACACTGCCTGGAGGGTTTCCTTTTATTTGTTCTAAATTTACCTACCGTGAATTTAGTGGGATGAGACCCCATTCTAGCAGGAAGGACCAATGGCTGATCCTCGTCTGTATCCGCCGTGTGTAGGAGGAGCTGTTTGGCTGTTCTGTTGCCGAGAGCACTCTTTGAATGGCTTTGAAAAGAATGAGTGTTCCTTGCTGGATTGGCAGCTGTTTTATCTAATCTCTGGTCTATCTACATTTCTGATGTTCCCACCAGGGCAGTACAGCATCTGGCTGCCATGGAATCAGCTCGGGAGTCTGAAATGCTCCATTAAATTACAGCCCGGGCAAGAGGAATGCCAGGTATCCCACCCTTGTGCCTAAGCGTGACCCGGAGGGCTGCTCTCTCACGGTCTGAGGATAGTTCAGCCTCCGGCCCTGTACACAGCCTGCCAGCAAGGGTGATCGTTAGTATCAATACTGGCTGTGGTTTTTGTGGTGGGAACACCAGTCCACTAAGTACCACTGAGACCTCCAATTCATTTCATGTAGACCCAGGGCCGGATTAACCTTTCGTTAAAAACATATTTGTGGGCCCCCATGGGGGCAGTGGAGCACGGTGTGGTGTTGGTCCCCAGAGCGAGGGGCCAGCCAGGGGCATGACATGGTCCGCCCAGCCCAGTGCGAGGGCACTGTTTACAAACCGGCAGTTGCCAGACGCCCAATTGTCCATGCTGCACCACACGGTGCCCTGCACAACCCCACCCCTGCCCACCGCCCCCCTGCCCACAGCCCCACCACAACTGCCCAGCACCCCACACAGAACCCCCACTGCCTAGTGCCCCAACACACAGAGATCTTCCTCACCCCCTCACAGCCCAGTAGCCCCACCCCCCCAGACCCTCAAGAGACCCACTCACCCACGCCCTGCCTCCCCGCTGCACACACCGGCCCTGCTGGGGGGCAACTGTGTCTGCCGGGCTGAGCCGCCAGTGCAGCCAGGGCTGATCCCGGGCCGGGGAATCGCTCTGACCCCTCGGGAGTGGCGAGATCAGCCAGGCTCCCTCAGGCCCCACTTGACTGGAGGGGCCCAGCCAAGGCCCCCTCCCCACCTGTTCTCCCCACAACTGGCTGAGACTGGCCAGGCTTCTGCACCAGTCCCAGGTGGCTCAGCTCCGGGGAGACAGGCGGGGCCCCACAGGTGGTGGGAAGCAGAGACTGCCCGGAGCTGGAGGGCCGGCCAGGGGGCAGAGATAAGCCGTCAGCTTGCTGGGAGGAGCAAGTGGTGGGCGGGATGGGGGGGTCTAGGGGCACAGTGCAAGCAGAGCAGGCCGGGGCCCCTTCTGAGCATGGGCCCGGCTTATGGTGCCACTGGTAGCCATTGTAAACCAGGCCCTGTGTATACCACTGAAGAGCCATCAGATGTTAGCAATTCATGATCACTACTGAACTGGGCTGGATTTGACCAGTAACTCAGTAAAAGGCTGTGTATTCTGTTACCATTTTTTTTTATTATCTAAATCAGCGTAGGCGTCATTCTCCTCTCACACGGGTGCAAAGTTTTTGTCTGTTTAAGGTAGCAGAACCATTTTGCTTTGCTTTGTGGTTTTCACCTTAAGAACATAGGAGATGCCGCTATTCTCTTAATCCAGAACATCTGATGTACCTCCCTCAATGTGTGAAAGAATTTGAGCAGTGACAATGCAGTGAAATTTAATAGCAGATTAATTCAAAAATCTGTGGATAGATTTCTCCATTTTTGAAGGGCTTGTTTACACAGAGAAATTGACCAGAATAGCTATTTTGGGATAAGCTATTCCACAATAACTATTCAGGAATGACTCCCTCTTTGGACACTTACTCCAGAATAAGGGCATCCACACAGGGAGTTATTCTAGAATAGCTATAGCGCTTGAAATTAACTCCCAGCCTTATTGCAGAATAACTCCCCTGTGTAGACAAGCCCCAAGGAAGTATAAGAATGCTAACATTAGGCAAAAGCAGTAGGTTACTATGTGCTTTGATATCACAGACTGTTCCTCAAAGTTGTGCAAGGATTAGGGAAAGCAGTATGATAAAGTAAGTCTCCTGATTGGACAGAGCGCTGACAGATAGATGCTTTGCGTACTAACAGGACATTCTACAGAATGATGATGTCTCCGTGTGATTCCCCTCCCATTCCCCCAGCATTAGGGTCATCGCTTATCCCAGTAAGATCAAACTTCTGCACTGATGTCAATAGATGGCAGCTTTTCTGATCCCACAGCATTGTTTCTCCTTTACGAGGGTTGATCCCCTTTAGTAAGTGTTTTATTGCATGCTTCTGCAAGCATCACTGTGATTAAAAGAAAGAGAGCTTGAACGGTTTCTGTACTATTTGTTCATATGGGGATTTTTGAAGCTGCCTGAGAAGCAGTATCACCACGGCACTTCCACTGACTTATGACCTTATAATTAATTTCTCTCTTACACTCTCATATGATTTATGAGTGCTCGGAGAGCATTTAATTACAGGCCTGGATTGGTACCCAGATACCATTTAAAGCTGACATGATCGCGGCAATTCATTGGAATTTCCTCTTTCCAATTTTAATGTAAGGAAAACAATTATCATCATATAAACATCTTTGTTTCGTGGTCTTGTAATCTTCTTCGTCTTGTGGCGTATAATTTCTCATCACTCATCTGAGCTGGTACTCTGTATTCTCTACAAATGTTACTTTGAGAAATGGCGTTTGCCTCTTTGAACATCCTATAAAACAGTCTTCTACAAATGGTAAATTTCAGTGCTTCAGTTCACGTAGATGTGTAATTTTAAGAGCCAGCTTGTGCCACCCTTGCTCACAGTGAGTAGTAGACTCATGGGTAGGCTCACTAAAATCACAGAGATTGCGTATGTAGTAAGGTACTGTTCAGTACGAGTGGGATAGCACAACTGGGCTCTGAGTGTATATATTTCAGCCACTGGGTGAGATCTTAATCTAGTGTAAATTTGCACAGCGCCATGGAAGTCAATAGTGGGGCTACACCAGTTTGCACCAGCTGAACATTTGGCTCTGGCATTCTACAGTTTAGGGTAGGAATTTTCCCCCTTTTATGATGCCTATGGACTAGGTCAATTATCACACAGTGTTTACAAAATATGCAAATAATTTGTACAACAGACTTATTATGGCTTATTTTCCCTTCCTTCCCATTTCAAGCAGGATGTATAACATGGTTTATGATTACCACGAAATTACTAGTGCAGGGTGCATAACGTGGTTTATGATTACCGCGAAATTACTAGTACAGGGTGCTTGCAGTAACCGAAAATTGAATTACTCACTAACTGCCCACCATTGAAGAAAACCCATGTTCAAAAGTATATTGGCCCAATTCAGATCAGCTGTGTTTGATCACATCTGTACATGATTCTATCCTTGAGCACTCTGCTGCAGTTACACATTTTTATTATGGCTGTCAAAATTAATCGCAATTAGTCACGCTGTGAAACAACAATAGAATACCATTTATTGTAAATATTTTTGGATGTTTACTACATTTTCAAAGATATTAGTTTCAATTACAACACCGAATACAAAGTGTACAGTGCTCACTTTCTATTTATTTTTTATTACAAATATTTGCACTGTAAAAAACAAAATGTATTTTTCAATTCACCTCATACAAGGACTGCAGTGCAATCTCTTTATCAGGAAAGTTGAACTTACAAATGTAGAATTATGTAAAAAAACTGCATTCAAAAATAAAACAATGTACAATTTTAGAGCCTACAAGTCCACTCGGTCCTACTTCTTGGTCAGCCAATCGCTAAGACAAACAAGGTTTGTTACAATTTGCAGGAGATAATGCTGCCTGCTTCTTGTTCACAATGTCACCTGAAAGTGAGAACAGGCATTCGCAGGGCACTATTGTAGTTGGTGTCGCAAGATATTTACATGCCAGATGTGCTAAAGATTCATATGTCCCTTGATGCTTCAACCACCATTCCAGAGGACGTGCGTCCATGCTGATGATGGGTTCTGCTCGATAACGATCCAAAGCGGTGTGGACCGACGCATGTTCATTTTCATCATCATGAGTCACTACCTGCAGAAGGTTGATTTTCTTTTTTGGTAGTTTGTGTTCTCTAGTTTCTGCATCAGAGTGTTGCTCTTTTAAGACTTCTAAAAGCAAGCTCCACACCTCATCCCTCTCAGATTTTGGAAGGCACTTCAGATTCTTAAACCTTGGTTCCAGTGCTGTAGCTATTTTTAGAAATCTCACATCGATACCTTCTTTGTGTTTTGTCAAATCTTCTGTGAGTGTTCTTAAAACAAACGTGCTGGGTCTCAGAGTAGGAGCCGTATTAGTCTGTATCTGCAAAAAGAACAGGAGGACTTGTGGCACCTTAGAGACTAACAAATTTATTTGAGCATAAGCTTTTGTGGGCTACAGCCCACTTCATTGGATGCATAGAATGGAACATATAGTAAGAAGATAGATATATATATATATATATATATATATATATATACACACATACATATAGAGAACATGAGAAGGTGGAGTAAGAGGCTAATTCATTAAGATGAGCTATTATCAGCAGGAGAAAAAAACTTTTGGAGTGATAATCAAGATGGCCCATTTAGACAGTTGACATGAAGGCGTGAGGATACTTAACATGGGGCAATAGATTCAGTATGTGCTGGGTCATCATCCGAGACTATGATAACATGAAATATATGCAGACTGCGGGTAAAATAGAGCAGGAGACATACAATTCCCCCCCCCGCCCAGGAGTACAGTCACAAAGTTAATTTTTAATTTAATTTAATTTTTTTTAATGAGCATCATCAGCATGGAAGCATGTCCTCTGGAATGGTGGCCGAAGCATGAAGGGGCATACGAATGTTTAGCATATCTGGCACGTAAACACCTTGCAACGCCAGCCACAAAAGTGTCGCGCGAACGCCTGGTGACGTAAATAAGAAGCAGGCAGCAGTATCTCCCGTTAATGTAAACAAACTTGTCTGTCTTAGCGATTGGCAGAATAAGTAGGAGGACTGAGTGGACGTGTAGGTTCTAAAGTTTTACACTGTTTTGGTTTTGAGTGCAGTTATGTAACCAAAAAAAATCTGCCCTTGTAAGTTACACTTTCACGATAAAGAGATTGCACTTCAGTACTTGTGTGAGGTGAATTGCAAAATACTATTTCTTTTGTTTATCATTTTTACAGTGCAAATATTTGTGATAAATAATAATATAAAGTGAGCGCTGTGCACTTTGTATTCTGTAATTGAAATCAATATTGAAAATGTAGAAAAGCACCCAAAAATATTTAATAAATTTCAGTTGGTATTCTATTGTTATAAGTGCGATTCATCGTGACTAATTTTTTTAATTGCAATTCATTTTTTTGAGTTAATCGTGTGAGTTAACTGTGATTACTTGACAACCCTAATTTTTATCTTTGGTCACTGTGTCTTTCAGACAGCTCAACAGACAGCCTATCCATGAAAAATCCAAAGGTATGGACCAGCCTTCAGACAGGGTTTGTTTTATTGGTTTATTTATCATTGATGTCATAGAGGATTTGGAGATGAGGAAACACCTTCTCTAACTTGTAAAGATAATGCAGTGAATGCAGTGAGGACAAAGCTATTTGACCACAGGGTTTTGTTTGGTTTTGGTTGGTTGGGTTTTTTTCACTGCCTTAGCACAGCTGCAGGCGGAGTGTAAACCTAAAAATAAACTAAAAAGAAATTCCTAGTCAACCCACAAAATCATAGACAATAGAGACAGAAAAGGCTTCTTAGATTAGCCAGGTCACACTTGATTGCTTTGTACAGGACATTTTCTAGAGCACAGTGCTGTCCAGTTTTAAAAAATCTCCACCCTTTTTCCTTGGGAGACTATTTTACAGCCTATTCACGGATAGGGAGCTTTTCTTGAAATTCAGTCTTTCTTAATTTCATCCCATTCCTCCTAGTTGTATCTCTTTTCCCCACAGTGTATGATTCCTCTCCTTCCCTGGGGTCTACACCTTTCAGATAGTTGTAGCCTGTTTTCATGCCCTTCTGCCTTTATTTGTTGCTTAGCTGTACATATTTCTTCTATTACTGTAGTGCCTAGATTGCTTAAGCAAGGTCAAAGCCCCCTGGTGTTTAGTGCTGGGCATGTACCTACTAAGAGGCAGTCCCTGTCCCAAATTGCTTCTAATCTAAAGAGACCAGACAGACAAACCCTAGAAAGGGGAAGTGATTTGCCCAAGGTCACCCAGCAGATCAGTGGCAGAGCTGGGAATAGGATGCAGGTCTCTGCTTCCCAGTCCAATGCTCTAGCCACCGGATTATGCTGCCTCTCACCATGAGTCTTTTTTAAAATCTTTTCTCATAAATTAACCCAGCCTTCCCACCACAGCCCCCTGCATTTTCATTGCTCTTCTCTGAACTCTTTCCAGTTTGCCAATATCAACCTGAAAATGTGATGTCCACACCTTGGGCCTGACCCAAAGTCCAGGGAAGGCCTTTCTATTGACCTCAGTGGGCTTTAGATCATAGATTCATAGACTTTAAGGTCAGAAGGGACCATTATGATCATCTAGTCTGACCTCCTGCTCAACGCAGGCCACCGAATCTCACCCACCTACTCCTGCGATAAACCTCTCACCTATGTCTGAGCTATTGAAGTCCTCAAATTGTGGTTTAAAGACTTCAAGGTGCAGAGAATCCTCCAGCAAGTGACCCGTGCCCCGTGCTACAGAGGAAGGTGAAAAACCCCCAGGGCCTCTTCCAATCTGCCCTAGAGGAAAATTCCTTCCCGACCCCAAATATGGCGATCAGCTGAACCCTGAGCATGTGGGCTAGACTCACCAGCCAGATACTCATGCTCTTGATGCGTCTTTCATAGGGTTACCAGACAGCAACTGTGAAAAATCAGGACACGGGGGGGTGGGGGGGGCAATAGGCTCCTATATAAGACAAAGCCCCAAACATCGGAACTGTCCCTATAAAATCGGGACATCTGGTCACCCTCTCAGGAAAGATACATCTTAACCTCAGGAAGATACAACCACATGCAAATATTCTGACTGGTCTATTCCTGCTGATAACACTATGTACGTAGATACTGTCTGCCACTTGGGTGCAGCCCTTGAATTTGTGACTAGTAGCCAGTATAACCCTCGGGTCTGCTCCTGCCTCAGTGAAATCAATGGGAGCTTTGTCACAGTCTGCAATGGGGTTAATCCTGTCATCCATTTGGGGGTTTTCCTGTAGAGACTCAATCTCTAGTTGGTGCCTACAGTAAGTGCTTTGGGGTGACCAGATAGCAAGTGTGAAAAATCGTGACGGGGGTGGGGGTAATAGGCGCCTATATAAGACAAAGCCCCTAATATAGGGATGGTCCTTATAAAATTGGGACCTCTGGTCACCCTAAAGTGCCTTGACAGGCATGTTCCGATCATTTTTGCAGTTCTCTGTCTAATGACTGACACAAATTTTATTTTTAACAACAAGCAAATAAAATGGCTCCATTAAACGAGTGACGGCATTTGTGCCTGCTGATCACAGAGAGCAGCGCTGTGACTGGGCGGGGCAGCCCAGAGAGTGACATTGACCTCAGGGGAGAAAAATGATAGCAGCAGAGCCGCCAAAGGGATTTGCAACGACTTAAAGGATCTTTGCTTGGTGGAACTGGCTTCTCCAGTTTGTGCTGCGTGGCCTTCAGCACAGCTGACAGCACTGGCTATGGCTTTCCTCACCTAGCTTGGGTACTTCTCCTTTGCTTGTAAACTGAACAGCTGGCTCGGATATTGACAAAGGCGACTCTGGGACGTTGATGATGTTCCGTATGGAATCCTACCGGGCTGCCCTCACAAGGAGGCAGATGATAACTTGAGCCTGCACTCAACTTGATCCAGGGCCTTGGCCTCAGCAGCACTCAGTGGGGATTTCCTCTGCCACCTAAACTGAGGCCTGGATAGCGAATACGTGATGTATTTGCTGAGCAGCCCTTTATCCAGTGCCTCTGCTGAATCTGCTGAACTGCTCCATTAGAGTAAATACTCAGCTCTGAGCCAGGATGGTGACATAAGAACGGCCATACTGGGTCTGACCAAAGGTCCATCTAGCCCAGTATCCTGTCTTCTGACAGTGGCCAATGCCAGGTGCTTCAGAGGGAATGAACAGAACAGATAATCATCAAGTGATCCATCCCCTGTCACCCATTCCCAGCTTCTGGCAAACAGAGGCTAGGGACACCATCCCTGCCCAACCTGACTAATAGCCATTGATGGACCTATCCTCCATGAACGTATCTAGTTCTTTTTTGAACCCTATTATGGTCTTGGGCTTCACAACATCCTCTGGCAACGAGTTCCTCAGTCTGACTGTGCGTTGTGTGAAGAAATACTTCCTTTTGTTTGTTTTAAACCTGCTGCCCATTAATTTCATGTGGTGGCCCCTGGTTCCTGTGTTATGAGAAGGAGTAAATAACACTTCCTGATTTACGTTCTCCACATCAGTCATGATTTTATAGACCTCTGTCATATCCCCCCTTAGTCGCCTCTTTTCCAAGCTGAACAGTCTCAGCCTTATTAATCTCTCCTCATATGGCAGCCGTTCCAAACCCCTCATCGTTTTGTTGCCCTTTTCTGAACCTTTTCCAATTCCAATATATCTTTTTTGAGATGGGGCGACCACATCTGCACGCAGTATTCAAGGTGTGGGCGTACCATGGATTTATATAGCGGCAACATGATATTTTCTGTCTTCTTATCTATCCCTTTCCTAATGATTCCCAGCATTCTGTTCGCTTTTTTGACTGCCACTGCACGTGGAGTGGGTGTTTTCAGAGAACTATCCCCAGTGACTCCAAGATCTCTCTCTTGAGCGGTAACAGCTCATTTAGGCCCCATCATTTTCTACTTGTAGTTGGGATTCTGTTTTCCAATGTGCATTACTTTGCACTTTGTGACACTACCATTGGCGTTGAAGTGAGTGAGGGAATCAAGGGAAGGAGAGGGGAAGTAGGAAAGTTTGGAGCTTTTGGAGACTACAGACAGTTCTGAGGCCCTTAAATCCTGGGCCTAGCCCTATACACCCCACCCCACCCCCAATTTTGGGGTAACTAAATAACGTACATTATATAAAGAGTTGGGTCAGTCTCTGTGCACTCTAGGCGGAGCCTGGCTAATCTGACTCAGGGAAGAGTCCCTATGAAGCCATCGGCATTCTCACCTGAGTCAGGACAGCAGCCTGCCCTATGTGGACAGTGGAATGTACACTATAGTCTGGCCATTGATGTATACTGGTGTGTTTAAAGCTCTGGGGAAGGGTGGGCTTTCTGTATCCACACTCTGGCTAGCCATGACCCTCACATCTTATGCCCAGGTAGGGGGTAGACATTAGTAGCTTTATGTGCTTTTAAGACATTATGTGCTTTATCTCTGGCTGTCCAATAACCCAGAATGAGCATCCTAATCTTTACTGGACATCATAAAAATGATGACTATGTAATGACAAGTGGAGGAATAAACAACATTCACCTGAAACTCCAGGATCCAGACAGCTTAGCCAACATATGCATTAGCAGGAAATGAAATCTATGTGCATATTGTATTTGTTTTGCCTGGTAACTAGTAGCTAGGCACTGGAGCAGACTCAACCAATTAGTGGAATTCCCCCATCCAGGAGAATTATAGGACACTCCTAACGTTGTTATAATTACCATTAATCATTTCTATTTTGGTAGCATCTAAAGGCCTCAATTAGGACTGGGGCCCCAGTGTGCGAGGCATTGTCACACACAGGTAAAGAGATGTCCCTGCCCTAGAAAGCTTCTAAATCGGTGTGTCCACTTCATCACCATTGTCACAATGCCAGCTGGCACCTCTGTGGCCCACAGCCAGCTGCTCTACCATCTGAGCAAAGAAGTGGCTCACCGCCTGGCTAAGTCACATGGAGCGGTGCAAGGTGGGTATCTATCTTACTCTCTCCCTGATAGGTACCATACATATGTGTGTCCATATCACACGCTCACATACGGACTCCATGATCTGTTTGAGTAAACAGTTTCCAGCTCTGCATTTTTCCCCTGACAGCTCAATGTAAGGTTTGTTATTTATTCTCTCTATAGCCAGAACCCCACACTACAGCGGTAATGGGAGAGCAAGAGTGGCACCTGTCATCGCCTTCCAGCCATCCCGCAGGCAGGGCATAGCCTGTGGCAGTAGCCTCGCCAGAGACACAGTAGCTAAGACATCAGCCAGTCAGGCTCTGGCCTGGCCCTAAGCATGCCCCGTGAGAAAAAGCCACAAACACCTCAGGAGGTGGAGAGCCGGGAAGGCCACAGCCAGTTTCATCACCCATGGAAACCAGCTGCCTGAGGCACCGATCTCCCTTCTCCCACCCTTTGCACACAGAGATGCTGCCAGCTACCAGGAAAGAGGAAATAGGTCAAAGGTATTTGGCCAGATCCTCTCCCCCAGCCCTCAGTCCTGGAAAGGGAGCCAAATCCTTCCCTCTAAGCAGGGTTTGGGAGGGAGAGCTGGCCAAACACAGCCTGTTCTGCCCTCCCAGGGGCAGGTTCCGGAGCTGCCCTGGCAGGGAGCAGAGTGCGTCTACTGGCCTGTGGGGACGGGCTGGCTAAGGCTGCCCTGCAGTGCTGCTTGTTAGCTATAAGGGTGTGATAACATGGCAATAAAAGACCCGCGGCAGGCCCAGGTCAGCTGACTCTGGCTTGTGGGGCTTGGGCTGGGGGAGGCTGTAAAATTGCTGTGTAGATGCATGGATTCGGGCGGAAGCCCACACTCTGGGACCGTGCAAGGCGGGAGGGTTACAGGGTAGATGTTCTGGCACTGCAGCCCAGACTCTGGGATCCTCCCACCTCGCAGGGTCCTAGAGTCCAGGCTCCAGCCCAAGCCAGAACGTCTACACTGCAGTTAAACAGCCCCTTAGCCTGAGCCCCGTGAACCTGAGTCAGCTGGCATGGACCAGACGCCGGTGCTTTACTGCAGTGCAGACATACCTTAAGAAGCCTCTGGTGGGGGCTCTCCCTTGGTGGTTTCTCCAGAAGACCCGCTGTCCCCAGCAGCCAGGCTTGCTTCCTGCAGCTGCCTCACCGCTGCTCTCATAGGAGAGCTTTCGGGGGCCTCTTTGGATGCTCCAGCAGGGGACAGAGCTTATTCCTGAATGAGGACGAGGAGGGGGGGCTACCAGGGCCTCTTTCGAAAGCCCATGTAATTAAAGAAAGAGAGAGAGACACCTCCTGCCCCATGTTGGGGCTACAACATCCCATGGCCTGCAGGGTTTTTTCCCCTATGTCAGTGATACACCAGCTCTTTGAACATGGCGACCGTTGTTTTTAACTAGCCGACAGTATTAGAAACTTGTGTTTCATTGGACTTGGCTTAGCCGTTGAACTGAGACTGTCGCTAATCCAGGATAGACAGCCTATGCTGTACACTCCTGAAGGCAGGGACTGTGTTCTTCATACATATGGAAGGCACCGGGTGTGGTGCTGTGAAAAACCACAGAAGGAGATCAAACGAACATGAAGAATGGGGGACGGGACTGTGGAATCCAATCACTGTCAAATCTGCAAACCTAAATCCAACATTTAGGTTCCTAAATGAAAGTGGCCTGATTTCTAGAGGCACTGATGAACCCTGCTCTCACCACCGAGAACTTCGGTGTGGGCTCTGTGTCCCTGAACATTGGGTCATTTTTATCTAGGAGGCTAAATATGGGATTTAGAGGCCTAACTTTAGGCACCCAGGTTACAAACGTTTGGCCCTTTACTTCAACAGAAGTCCTGCACATGTGTCTGAGAGCAGAGCTTGTCCCTTCATATGTAATGTACACCCGGTCCAACTCCACACCCATATTAATCTATCCTGCTCGAGACACACATCACTGAACACACATGCAACTCCCGTGCAAAATCAAAACAAAACCCTTGGACTTAGTACAGGAGATTGGCCAGGACAAATCAGGTATTTGCCAGTCTTTAAATCCTGCAGCACGCTTTGTAACAGAGGGCTCGTCTCCCAGACCCACCTCATCTCCCATCACTTCCTCTGCTTGGGTCTCGGAATATTCCATTCTGTGGAGCACCAGCTAGCGCTCCATGAATGGCTGGTGTTCTTCAGGCCTCAGTATACAACACTTATTTCTTATCCTTCCAAATGCATGGTTTTAATGGGCACAGAGGTTTAATGCACTTAAAATAAGTTCTTTAAGGAAATCTGTTAATTTTAATCTGATGCAAGGCAGTCCAAATTGCAACATTCCTTTGGTTATGTTGGGGCATCATTTGATTACAATATGCATCAGCCATATCACATACCATCTGAATTGCCATCCGTCTTACAAACATTGGAAGCATCCTTTATGTGGATCTTTGGGTAATGGGCTTCTACTGTTTACACAGTTTTTGTAAACAGGATATTAACAAATCGTATATATCCTCTTGGAAATTTCATCAGCTGTGAATCTGCAGCTTCAGAATAGATTAGCTTAAACACGCTAGTTTGTTACTTGTCTCGATTTATTAAGAATCTGCTGGTAAAGTTGCACAATCACTGCTAACAATGACATCTGCCTCCAGTTTTACGTATTTCAGCATTTTAATTCATGAATTGGAAAGGTTACATCTCATGTGAGTCAGAGGGACTTTACAATGGTGCATGGGGACTATAAATCATGGCTTTATTAGTAAGCTGGGGACTATAACTCGTGGCTTTAGTAATTAACAGAAGTAATAAGTTATTGCTACCCTCATTTTTCAAGGGTTTGCACAGTTGTAGTGCATTTCTGATCATCTTCGCCTACAGAAAACAGCCTGAATCATGCTCGTGCGGAGTTTGCTTTAGTACATCTTGCCCCGAGACTTTACTTGGAGATTATAAAGGTTCTCTTCCACACATATATGAAAGGAATTCCTATTAACTCATTGCCTTATAAGAATTTGCTAAGACTTTTCTAAACCATTGATGAATGGGAGTTGATTGGGGTGGATCACCATTTAGCGGCACATAAACACAACATTCATCTGCAATAAATTTTAGAATACTTCTTAGCAAAGTGTCAGCACATTCCGTTGTGTTCCATCATCCTGTACCATGACATGACAGCTCATCATGACAAATGAGAGGTGAAACGTTTCTTTGGGACTGAATACCTAGTGTTGGTCCAATAAAAGATATTACCTCACCCACCTTGTCTCTCTAATACCAAGTGTATTATCTCATATAAAACAGAACACAGTCAACCTGGATTTTCAGCAATTACTTACAAGATTGGTACTCCCCTGTGTAGTTCCAAATGATGGGCATTTTTTGCCTACATGCATAGGGAATCTCCAGTTTGGAAAGGAATACAAATGCTTTAACAGAGCCACTGACTGAAGAATAGTCGACAGAGAAGAATTAACCATACAAAGCTCTGCTACTCCTAATTCCCTTCTGCAGGGATCACTGTGAGCGTGTTAGCACTTGGTAGCTTCACAATACACTACTAGCTCAGAGGAAAATCACCAAATCCTAGGCAGTACGTGGGGTTCTCAATAAGCACTGACCAACATGTTTAATGGGAACGAAGTCTTAAGTACAACTGGCAGAAAGAAAAGGGTGGAGAAACCCTGGTTGAAAGCCTGCAAATTTGCAAATTCAAGAACAAATCTGCAGCCCCTTTGTCTTAAATGGGAGCTGGATGTGCACATCTGTGCGCAGAATTTGGCCCGGGCAGCCAGGTGCAGTTGAAGTTACACAGAGCAAGTTCTTAACAAAACCCCGAGGGGAACGTGCCAGAGGCACATGTACTGGGCTAACCTTGTCCCTTGGGGCTCCAGCCTGAAGCCATCTCTCCCTTGGTGGGCAGACCAGGGCTTTACCCATATCCTGGTGTAGCCCACGGTCTAATTGGGGCCCCCTCTCCATTGTCTCCCCTCCAGCTTAATGTGATAGTGGTCTCATGTGCTTCACTAGCCGGCCTCAACCTCTGGGGGACAGACCACCCAATCTCCCACCACAGGTGCCCACACAGAGACACTCTACTAAGGTCCACAACTCCTTCCAGTCTGACCCTTCCCTGCGGCCCAATCCACAGCCAAGGTTCCACTGCCCCAGGTCCTGCTCATGCTGAAGAGGGCCGAATTCACTGGCTTTGCCCTTGAAGGGAAACCTGGAGGACTGGCTCCTGCAAAAGGCCCCTCTGCAGTGGTTGTGTCTTGGCAGGGCCACTGTTCTGTCCCCCACCCTTGCATCAGCTCTTGCTGCTCTGAGCGGGCTGCTCTCCATCTCTGCGGAGGCCTTCCTGCCCTGTCCCTTTATATTCCACTCACCCAGTCACGCACCATGCAGAAGGAGACTGCTGGTCCTTCTAGCTCCACAGGTGGTCGGCAGTAGCCTCCTTTGGCTTCTGTCTGGGCCTGCTCCCATAGCTGGCCCCTTTCTTTCCCCTTCTAGCTGCTGAACTGCTTATCTCCCCATCACATCTCTTCCCTCCAGGGGCTTTTCCTACCAGTCCCCATGCTGCTTCCCCCTGCCTCTCCGTTCCTTCCCCTCTCCATGGCAGCTACCTGCAGTCACTGCTCTCTGCACAGCTCCACACTACAGCTGCCCTAGGCCCTCATAACCCTGTGGTGATGATGGGGCCATGTAAGTGCCTAGATAGACATAGGCTTCTCCCTGGACACTGGTTGTTCTGGGCCCTATGGCACATGCTTCTGATCCTAGATAAGATGGGAATGGCGAACTGATCCTGCCTGACACCTGTTTCTGCACCCAAGAAGGATGGCTTTCCTTGGAACTAGCAGCTTAGGGTATGTCTACACTGCATTGTAAACCCAGGTTTACGGGACACTTGTTTCCAAGCCCACGTTTAAGCATCTGCACTGCATTGTAAAACCAGGTTTAGACTTCCTGGACCAGCTAATGCATCCTTACTGCACTAGGCAGACCTTCTGACTTGGGTCTGTGGCTTGAGCTGTGTCCACACTGCAAAAAGACAGGGCTTGGACCAGAGTCACAGCAGGACTCGGACTCAAGCCCCTCCCCCAGTGGGGGTTCTAGAACCCGGGTCCCAAGGTCCTAACCTGAATCAGACTAATTTGTGTGTGGATGGAAGGGGGCTTAGAGTACAGTGCAGCCCTACCTGTAAGGCCTTTGGAGGTGTCCGCCACCCACCTACTCCTCTACTGGCTTGGATCATGGACCTCTACATCTCTGCCCCTGGAATGAAGTATGCTCTTCCAGGGGATTCAGCAGTGACCCTGGCCATTCTCTGCGTGCAAGGAAGTGCCTGGCAGCGCTCCGTAAGGTAAAGCCCTCCAGACACACAGCCAGCCATAGGCAAAGGTGGGAATTTTAGGAACAGCACTTTTCTTTGGTGATATTTTCGCTCCAGAGCTGCTAACATGCAGCAGCAGACCCCAAGCATGTTGAGCTGCCTTGGCTACCAGAGCTGGGTGAAAAACGAAAGGATCGGTTTGGCAAAATATTGGAGCTTTCAAAATTGGATGCATTTTGAAGTGTTCAAAATAGACCTGTTTCTGGCTTTTTGCCACATTTTTAGGGTTTGCTTTTTTTTTTTTAATATTGAAAATATTATCGAAACGGTTATGGACCTTTTTGTTTGCTGAAAGTTTTCACGCGCTAGCTTTTTCCCTGATGGTTTCGCTCAAAACATCAAAAGGCACATTTTGTGAAAAGATGGTTGTTGACAGCCTTTCCCCCAAAAGAATCCCTACAAAAGAAGGCCATTTTTCGACGAAAATAAAACCAGTTTGAAACATTTCAGACAGTTCTAGTCTAGACCAGCACAGTGATATCAACTTTGAGTGGCTGGAGAGCCCAGCCAATAGACCTGTCCATAAGAGCCAGGAAGTCATCAGGACATTTCTCTGCATTCTGCTGTGAAACATCAGTGGTGACATTGCATCACCAAGGTACCTCATCACCAGAGCTTCTTTGAGTCTCCATCATTCCTTTCAGTGCCAGCTCTTTCTCGCTCTCCTTTCAACTCCCCGCTGATGGGGCTGTTTCTCCTCTTCCTTTCCTTTCTCTTTCCCCCAGCTCTGCTTGCAGAAAGGATCACCACGGCTCCTTTTCACTGCACCACCAGGCCAGTTTTCTGGTGCTCCCAGCACTACCGTGGATGTAGCAGACCAGTGTGGGGATTGTGCTTACGAGCAGCACTCTTCTCAGCCCGGGCAAGATCCAGACAGAGCAAGACAAACGCTGTTCAGATCCAGGGTCTGCGAAAGTGTGATCCGGAAGGCCCATGCTTGGTGCAAGAGCTGTCGGCTGAGTACCATTCCATCCTGAAGGAAAACAGGAATGCATGCCACATTTTAAGCTTGTTTCCCAGTGCAACCCCCACAGCGGAGTTGTTACCATAACACTGGCCCCGCTGTTCCTTTTCTCCATTCTGTCACATGGAAGGAGAGGAAAGATAGCTCCCATATTCTCAGAGCCACAGGTGCTGAGTTTTTATTCTTCCTGGTGGGTACTCCACCTCTGCTCTGCCTTGAGGCCCCGCCCCCACTCCACCCCTCCCCGAGGCCCTGCCCTCACTCCACCTCTTCCTGCCCCTCCCCCTCCTTGGTGGCCCCACCCTTGCTCCTCTCCTGCTCTGCCCAGCCCTCGCTGCTCTCTGCCCTCCCGCGAGCACCTCCTGCCAGCCATCAAAGAGCTGATCGGCAGCCCTGCTGAACAGCTGTGGCTGGTGGGTGCTGAGCACCCTCTATTGTTTTCCATGGTGCTTGAGCCCTGGAGCACCACGGAGTTGGCGCCTATGCTCAGAACAACTGTGGATATGTTTGACTCCTCATGTAAGTTAGAGCAGCCTCGGGGGGACCCTAACTTACAATCTAGCTGTCTATAGGCCCTGTGGGCATCTGAGACTGTGGCCACAACCTCTCCGCACTTCCTGTGCTGGAGGATGGGAATGGGGGTTGGTGTAGAGTCATGCCAGCAGTCCCGTACTGCCTGAGGGGCTACCATAGGCAGGGGATATGTCAATGCTCTTGACCCTCCTGCAGCGCAACTGAAATGCACAGTCCACTGCATCTGACGGTGATTCGCTTTTAAAGGGAATAATTGTATCTTTTTCTTTCTCAGAACTGAGGTGAAAACACTGGTCAGACCCAAAGCATTATGCTGGCACTAGTTTTGCTCAGGAAAACTCATTGCATATTGTCCTTCTACGCTGCACACGGCTTCACAGGGTATATTTCCAGCTTCCTTCTCAGGTGCAGCAGGAGGAAACTGTACCATCGCACCCACGATTGAGCGAGAGCCAAGGAATAACATAACCAAACACCCTCAGGGAGCTATGTGAGGTATTTAAGACATAAAGGTTGCTTGCTTTTCCCTCACAAGGCAAAGCGACAGATAAACAAAGCTCTCTGTTCAAATAATGCTCACAGGACTGACGCAAGCCCGCAAAAGAAAGGAAATCAAGGCTTAAACTGCATTCTTAATTAAGCACACTGCAGGGATGCGCAACCCGGACAAAGGAATGTGTCCCACCAACCCAAAATGCTCAGCTCTGTTTGAGACTTGCAGTAGCCCAGCCTGTCAATGGAAACATTGGGTCTGTGCATGCTGCTCTGGACTTCGGCAAGAGGACTCCAGAGTTTCACCCCAGCCTTCCAGCCAAGCAGGAGTTGCTGGATTTAGCCTCTCCAGCACATGATCCGGGGGGCAGACACTGCTCACTGTACATTGTGTGCTGACGGAGGGCGGGAGCAATTTGTTTTACTGCTTACACCAAAAGCCTCTGTTAGTGAGTGTTGTGAAAGTTCCTCAGGCAAACATTAACCTAAAACCACCCAATGACATTCCTACCACTCGGAAACGCCCCCTGTTGTTTGGTGATGGTGGCGGTGGTGAGTGATGTAGTATGACCAGACAGCAAGTGTGAAAAATCGGGACAGGGGTTGGGGGGTAATAGGAGCCTATATAAGAAAAAGACCCCAAAATCGGGACTGTCCCTATAAAATCAGGACATCTGGTCACCCTAGAGTGATGTGAGTTGCAAAGGGAGCGAGCCAGGTACTGCCCATCTCTGCAGTTGCCTGCAATGCCAAGGGAGAAGGGTAACAGCAGTATGGTTTCAAAGGGAACATTGACTGCTCACAGACTGTGTGCACTCAGCACTGAGGGAGGTGTGACAGGCAGGTCAGGGAGATTGTAGAGATCCACTAACCAGGGGTTTTCAAATTGGGTGTCTGCAATGCCAGGCTGTTCCACACATAAGTCTTTATCTGACAACTTCGTGTATGTGATTGCCGTGGGGCGTAGCTAGAGGACAGCAGCCTGTCCTCGCGCTAGAAGTTACATGACGTAGGCTCTGATCCTGCAACTGGTTTTTTCCCCACGTCGGGTTATTTTAAATGTGAAATTTCCAGGATCTCTTTTATTTGGGGTGGGGTCTAAGAAAACGGTAAGGTTCTCTGCAGGGTTTTCTCCCACGCAATTGAGTTGAACCACCTTAATTCCACATTAACAAAGTTTTCCCTTAGGAATTCAGGGTAAAGTTGCAGACCTATTCTTACATTTTCCTATTTTTTGAAATCTAAGTCAGAGCCCGAAGTGGACACAGTTTTGAAGTTTACCATCGCTCAGTCTCTCTCTCCTGCCACGGATGACAAAAAGGAGACAAAAGTATACAACTGATATACAACGATATTATTCAGATTATATGAATTTCAGTAGTACATGGAGACCCCATGATCAGGGTTCTACCCTGCTAGCTGTTGTACACACATACACAAAGAAGAGATGATCCCGGTCCCACTTAGCATAGTGTCCTAACTTGACTCCTTTGGACACCCGTACTGGATCCACTTTGTGTTAGCTGAGCTTTGTGTTGTGAATATGCATCCACAGCATTCTCCCCTAGAAACAAGCAGCCAATTTAGCATAGGCTGTGGAATGCATACTAAAATTAGACATTTTTATATGGCTCTGGAATGCATTTATCACATTTTATTATGTATTTGCATGCCAATAACCCATAACACTTAGAGTCATTGGGCATAGCAGAAATTATGCCTGGGTGGCAGCAGACGTTTCAATTGCCTTTTTATTATCCGTCTCGATTGTTTTCCCTTTTCTCAATTACTATAACATAAGGTGTATTGCTGCAGAGCGTGGTTTGATACACGAGTAGGATAGCATGGTGGTTTTTTAGGCTTACTGCAACAAGTTAATGTTTAATGGATGAACAAATCATTTTCTACTCCTATATGATAAGAAGACTTAGCAAGAGCTGATGGGTTGATGTCATTTTAAAATTATTTATTATTTATTAAATGCTAGGGATACATATGGACTTTGGTCCATATTTTATTATTGTTCCACCTTCTTCTAAATGAAAACTGCGAGCACTTTGATAGACGGGTTGAAATACAGTTTAGTTTCATGGTAGATACTGGTGTATGAGGTCACTTGTTGAGTTTCATTGGAGGGACTGACATGTGAAGAAAGGGTAAGGGCCACATTCTCAGCGGGTGTAAATAGGCATAGCTCCATCCAAGTCAATGGGCCAGATCCTCAGAAGGTGTCAATGGAGCTATGCCAGCTGAAGACCTGTCTATAAAATAACGGAATATGGAGAGATACCTTTACAGAGACAACAATATTCCCAGGATGACGATAACCCCTTTGCTAAATTTCAAGTCTCTGCTCCAAAGCATGAAGGGGCTAGAGCGTTTCAATGTTACAACTGTAAGAATATTTTTAACATGGACAAAATAACGTATGTTCCCTAATTTCATTTTCAGAAACAGTTGAACTGTTTTTGCTGAACTTTCCAAAACAATTCAGCCAGAGTCAGACACCCGGCATGGAAAATTTTGGCCCAAGTGATTCAAGTTTGGCAAAGTTATAAGAACTGACACCAGGGTGATAGAATGGAAAGCGTTAGGCAACCTTAACTATAGGCATCACTATCCGCTCTGCTTACAATGACAACTAGGTGGCATGACGAAGAGTGTACACATATCTGAAAGGTGTAAACACCAAAGAGGCATAGTCATTATTTAGGGTGATACATGGGGTAACAGGACAGAATTAAGGAAGGGAGAATGTAAAGGCTGATTAGCAGTAATACCACCCTGCCCATTTCTCCCAACGGGAGGGGATGTTGAATGGACCGGCAGTGGGATAAACAGCCACGCAGAAGGGTGGGAGAGAGGGAGCACACATGCCTGAGGATGCTGGGTCTGGGCCCTTCCTTCTACTTGTGTGGCAAGAGACCATGCGGACTTACCAGGAGATCTTCAGTGATCTGAAACTCAAAACAGAGCTCTACAAAAAGTGGAAGCTAGGTCAAATTACAAAGGATGAATATAAACAAATAACAGAAGTATGTAGGGACAAAATAAGAAAGGCCGAGGCATAAAATGAGATTAAACTAGCTAGTGACATAAAGGGTAACAAGAAAACTTTCTACAAATACATTAGAAGCAAGAGGAAGACCAAGGACAGGGTAGGCTGTAGTAGCAGGAGTGTTGTAAGCAAGACATGAGAAGTAATTCTTCCGCTCTACTCAATGAGGGGGGAAAAACCATAACAGAAAATATGGAAATGGCAGAAGGGCTAAATGACTTTTTTGTTTCAGTTTTCACCAAAAAGGTTAATAGCAACTGAATGTCTAACATAGTGAATGCCAGTGAAAATGAGGTAGGATCAGAGACTAAAATAGGGAAAGAACAAGTTAAAAATTACTTAGACAAGTTAGATATCTTCAAGCCACCAGGGCCTGATGAAATGCATGCTAGAATACTGCAGGAGCTGTCTGAGGAGATATCTAAGCCATTAGTGATTATTTTGAAAAGTTATAGAAGAGGGGAAAGATTCCAGAGGACTGAAAAGGGGCAAATATAGTGCCAATATATAACAAGGGAAATAAGGACAACCTGGGGAATTACAGACCAGTCAGCTTAACTTCAATACCCGGAAAGATAATGGAGCAAATAATTAAGCAATCAATTTGAAAACACCTAGAAGATAATGAGGTGATAAGTAACAGTCTGCATGGATTTATCAAGAACAAATTGTGTCAAACCAACCTAATAGCTTTCTTTGACAGGGTAACAAGCCTTGTGAATGGGGGGGAAAGAGGTAGATGTGGTATATCTTGACATTAGTAAAGCTTTTGATACTGTCCTGCATGACCTTCTCATAAACAAGCTAGGGAAATACAACCTAGATGGAGCTACTATATGGTGTGTGCATAACTGGTTGAAAAAACATTCCCAGAGAGTACTTATCAGTGATTCACAGTCAAGCTGGAAGGGCATATTAAGTGGGGTCCCACAGGGATTGGTTCTGGGTTTGGGTCTGTTCAATGTCTTCATCAATGATTTAGATAATGGTATAGAGAGTACACTTATAAAGTTTGTGGACAATATCAAGCTGGGAGGGGTTGCAAGTGCTTTGGAGGATAGGATTAAAATTCAAAATGATCTGGACAAACTGGAGAAATGGTCTAAAGTAAATAGGATGAAATTTAATAAGGACAAATGTAAAGTACTCCACTTAGGAAGAACAATCAGCTGCACACATACAAAATGGGAAATGACTGTCTAGGAAGGAGTACTGCGGAAAGGGATCTGGGTGTTATAGTGGATCACAAGCTAAATATGAGTCAGCAGTGTAACACTGTTGCAAAAAAAGCAAACATCATTCTGGGATGTATTAGCAGGAGTGTTGGAAGAATTACTTCTCGTGTCTTGCTTACACTCTACTCTGCGCTGATTAGGCCTCAACTGGAGTATCGTGTCCCGTTCTGGGCGCCACATTTCAGGAAAGATGTGGACAAATTGGAGAAAGTCCAGAGCAGAGCTACAAAAATGATTAATGGTCTAGAAAACATGACCTATGAGGGAAGATTGAAAAAATTTGGTTTGTTTAGTCTGCAGAAGAGAAGACTGACGGGGGCATGATAATAGTTTTCAAATACATAAAAGGTTGTTACAAGGAGGAGGGAGTTCGATTGTTCTTGTTTGCCTCTGAGGATAGCACAAGAAGCAATGGGCTTAAATTGCAGCATGGGCGATTTAGGTTGGACATTAGGAAAAACTTCCTAACTTTCAGGGTGGTTAAGCACTGAAATAAATTGTCCAGGGAGGTGGTGGAATCTCTGTCATTGGAGATTTTTCAGAGCAGATTAGAAAAACACCTGTCAGGGATGGTCTAGATAATACTCAGTCCTGCCAGGAGTGCAGGGGACTGGACTAGAGGACCTCTTGAGGTCCCTTCCAGTCCTACGGTTCCATGATTGTATTTACTGAAAGTCAGGCTGGGGTTTCACAAAGCATTTCATGCTGGCCCATCCCTGTTCCCATTGAAGTCAAGAGGAGTTTTATTATTGTCTTCAGCAGGGCAAAGTTAGGCCAGGGTTGAGTGCTTGTGAAAATCTCAGCCTCATGTACAGTTTATTTAAAAAAAAAAATCCTCAGTAAAGATAGATTTTTAACTGGCCAAATTCCACAAATACTTGGTTTTAAAAAAAGAAAAGCTCAGAATAAAGCCTTACAGAATGCCTGATCCAGGGCCTTCCATGCTGCAGCTCACCAGGGCTGAATACAAACCCTGAAGCATTAAAGAGTGATAGCATCAGAGCAACTGCCATATCACTTAGCGCGAGGACATATGCTTCCCTCTGCTATGGTGAGCAGAGGGGTGTCACAGCCGGTGGAAACTAGCCAGGGGGCCACTGAAGGGTGAAGCAGTAACAATATGGCATGTTCTGTCCTTCCTCCCAACCCTGCAGAAGACTCTCTGCACTTCATTCCACAGGGGTATGGCTCAGCTTTTTAGAAGGGCATGCAGGGTTCAGGGTCAGGGCAAGGCTCCATATCCATGGAGAATTCCTCATTAGAGACACAGTGGACCAAGTAAATTTCCCTGTGCAGACAGACCTTTGCCCTTGGGGGGAATGCTTTGGAGCAGCCATAGAAGGATGGCTCTGGAAGTAGCTGTGTTTCCATAGGGGATGGCAGCTCTGGAGCAGCTGGGGCTCTGCCCTGATTCTCACTGCCATCCTGAGAGATCCATAGGATTTCTTTGAAGATCTCAGGACAGCGCCGTATTTGGAGAGTCATGCCCCTGATCTGTCTCCCTCTGAAATGATTACAAGAAAGTTGATGGAATTTGTTGGCTCCTGCACAGGTTTTCATGCCTAGGGAAGCATCTGGCCCACAGCCTCAATGGAGAACATTTTTGTAGCTCTAATCTTGATGGAAAAGCAGATAGAGACGGAGGAAAGAATTTAGGGGGTTTTATTGAAGAGCCTGAGGGAAAAGAACCGTTCGGCTTACGTACTTTCAGAAATGCCTGTGTGTGAAAGTATTGAGTGTGTGACTAAGAAAAAAATCAAGAAAGGTACTAATGAGGCAGGGGGAGGGGGCCAGGTGAGCAACTGAATTTCCTGTTTTCAGCATCTTTAGACATCCTGCTTTCATTGTGGCTGTATTTTCTGTATGCTGGTCCATTCCAGCGATCCAAGACAACTGTATGGGGCATTGTGATGAAAGCTCGGTAGACTACTCAGCTGTGACTCGTGCAAGTGTATTTACAGTTTGCGGGGTTGTTGTAGCCGGATACTGGGGAGACAAAGTTGATAAGGTCATATGTTTTATTGGACCAACTTCTGCTGGTGAAAGAGACGAGCTCTCGAGCTACACAGAGCTCTTCGTCAGTAACAGCTTTGACTGGAAGACAGGGATCGATCACATTTTAGCCTGTGTTTATCTGTGATATGTGCACAGTACATGGCCCATGTAATATCCAAAGTGTGAGTGGAAGAAGCAAGCGACAAGCAGTGCCTTAAAATGGGTAACTCCTGGTGTGAGTGGGAACTGGAACCAAATCCAGCTTGTCTTTCTCCAGCCAGCTCTTTGATGATGACGTGAGCACACCACCAGAAACAAACCCCAAAGCGAGGGGTGCAGGCAACTGTTTCTCCTTTTAAAAATAACCCAGAAACCATAAGCACTGCTGGATCGTTTAGATATTTGCGTAGTAGAGGCCAGCTCTGCAGAGGATGGAAATCTGCCCAGATCTCATTGACTTCAATGGCGCTACGTCAATTGACACCAAGTGAGGATCTGTCTCTTGAATTTTTATTCTGTCCCTAGGTACTCAGTGTTGCTCCCATTGACTTCAGTGGTACCAGATCAATCCTTGGGTGAGTATGTGGAAAGCTCATTAAGAACAGCGCACTTCAGCCAGCGGGCGAGCCACAGCTAATCACAGTCAACTGGATACTTAGTATGTTCAGTGGTTAGAACATAAGAACGGCCATACTGGGTCTGACCAAAGGCCCATCTAGCCCAGTGTCCTGTCTTCCGTCAGTGGCCAATGCCAGGTGCCTCAGAGGGAATGAACAGAACAGGTAATCATCAAGTGATCCATCCCCTGTCCCATTCCCAGCTTCTGGGAAACAGAGGTTAGGGACACCATCCCTGCCCATCCTGGCTAATAGCCATCGATGGACCTATCTCCATGAACTTATGTAGTTCCTTTTTGAACACTGTTCTACTCTTGGCCTTCGCAACATCCTCTGGCAAGGAGTTCCACAGGTTGACCGTGTGTTGTGTAAAGAAATACTTATTTTTGTTTGTTTTAAAATTGCTGCCTAGTTCTTGTGTTATGAGTAAATAACACTTCCTTATTTACTTTCTACACACCAGTCGTGATTTTATAGACCTGTATCATAACCCCCCTTAGTCGTCTCTTTTCCAAGCTGAAAAGTCCCAGTGTTTTTAGTCTCTCCTCATATCTTTCAAACCTTTAAAATTTTGCCTTTTTGCCTAAGAACCATGACTGCAAATATGATGGTAACATTTATTAATGGAAACCAATTATAAAGATTTTAACAGCCACCCCTACAACAGTGACAGCCATTACACATCCCAGATTTTGCTCTTATTTCTGCATAAGGATTTCAATGGAAGGATCAGGCCCACGGTAAACAAATACCATCCTGCCTGCCAAGCAGTCAGATAAGAAGCTGGGACTTTAGACTCAGTTATTTTCCTTGTTGGGAGCGAAATGAGTGGACAGAAACCTGGATATTTGTCAGATCCTCCGCTGGTGTAAATAAGCATAGCTCTGCTGACTGTAATGGAACTACACCTATGTACAACACATCAGGGGATCTGGACCAATATGTACCCCAGTCCTGTTCACCTAGACAAAGCCAGTGAAAAGACCTCAAAACTTCACAGAGACAATTCCCCTTTCAGAGCTCCAGTTAGAACACCTGCATGGCTGCCTTTACCAGTAGTCTCTCTCTCTCTCTCTCCCCCTCTGCCTGGCTGCGTCTACACTAAAAGTTGTCAGTGATTCTCCCACTAGTGCAGCTAGAGTAGACAGGGCATAGATGTTTTTAACTACTAAGTCACATGAGCCTGCTCAGAGCGGGTCTAGATGTCTGGGTTGTGAAAACGCATTGTACCCTAATACTCCATCAGCGAACACCATAAGCAGGGCCCTACCAGTGACAGACAAGAGTGGAGAATTTATGAAGGACACACAAACGCAGACAAGGCCTTGGCATCCTGCTTCCTGCACTATGTCCCTGGGTGTCCAGATAGCCGCCCTCAAACACATACGCAGACCCCAGAAATTCACAAAGACGTCAGTAAAATGCGTATCCCGTTGTCCAGCTCTCTGGGCTCGTGATTCAGGGATAACAGTCCCTCACATCCTCCACTGCATGGTCAGCTTGCCTCAGCTCACCCAGCCCCACATGCACTTTGGCTGGTGCCAGTTCTGCCTTGCTTACAAAGTGGGGACCCATTCACACAAGTGGATCCTCCCTGCTACATAAAGCTGCAGTAGCTGTGTGATTAGTCCTCTCTCCCATCTATTTGTTGCCTAGCTACCATTAAGCTTTGCACTATTAACCCCTGGGAGGGGCCCTGGAAGGTGTGTCATATCCAAATCTTCTGCTGCCCATATTAGGCAGCTCAAGAATTCAATAAAATGCAGCTCATTATTGTCTTGCCATAACAATAGGAGACAAATACACTTTCTTATCTCTAGGTAGTTCAGTTTAAATACTTCATCATAACGCAATTAACTTTGCCTGGGTTAGTCATAAACATCTAGGAAGCAGAGTCATTCCTCTTCTTAATTATTGCAGCCCTGGCTGCTATATTTTTCTACATTTCCTAGCTAGATTAGTCTTTCCACAGCATCCTAGAATATGAATTATTTGGACTGATTTTGTAAAAACGGTGCTAAACATTGCTTCTGCAACATGGTGCACTACAAAGGAGAAAGGTCCAGAACGCCCTATCCAGGGGCCAGCAGTAATCTGGCTCCAGTCCTGGGGAGTGGAAGGGCTGGCAGCTAACACAGCCAGCAGTGATAGCTGCTCCAAAAGGGGAATTTCTAGGCAGATCTGCGGCCCTACCTGCACTGCACACTGGATGGCTGTGCTTGTGTGTTGGACACAGGTGTAGCAAGGCAGCCTTCCCTGCATTCTCCCTGCCTCTACATATACCTTTCAAAGGCATAATACTTACAGGCACTGCAGCCTCCCTATCCCCAGCGTTGGTCAGCTTTGCGAGAGCCATATCTGAGCCCTTCATCTCTCGATATTGATAGTAACTTCCAGTACTAATATCTAGTGAGCTTTGCTGAGTAGTGACAAATTATTTCAGTCTTTAAGCACTAAATTCTGCCCTGATACTGCATCATGGCCCAATCCAACATCCATTAAACTTAATGGAAAGACTCCCATTGGTTTTAAATGGTTGTTGGGCAGGGCTGCTAACCCCCAATGCAGTGAAGCACTTAGGCACATAAGTTTAAGCACATCCTGAAATCCAACTGAATTCAATAGGATTTAAACATGTGCTTAACTCTAAGCATGTACTTAAGGGTTTCCATTAATCAGGGTTGAAATATGTAAGACATTTGAACTCCAAAAGTTGAGCTATTTTTGAGTGGTATGTATCACCAAGCAAAGGTGGACATTTCTTTGTAAAAGGAAGAAGGCACTGGAAGGGGAACAGGTTTCTTAAAAGCATGTGCTTGATTTCCTTTGAACTTAAAGAAAGAAAAAGAAAAAAAGAAAAGGAAAAGAAACCCACCCGTGAGAGACAGACATTTCTGGCCAAAAGAAGGGGGTTGTGTGTGTATCAAAGTTAAAGGAAGTCAAAAATCACATTTGATAATAGGTTGCAAGTTTAACTGTTCATAGATTATGAAGCCAAAGCTGATAATTGTGAACATCCAGTCTGACCTCTTGTATAATACGAGGAATAGGACTTCCCTGAATTAATTTCTATTTGAACTAGAACATGTAGAAAAACATCCAATACAGAGATGTTTGCTCTATAATATCACTGCCTGTCTTAGCATCTACCACAAAAGACTAAAGATCCATTACAAACCACTGTGACACTAAAGTAGAAATTCAGATTTGCTTTAAAAACACAGGATGAAATAATCCCCCTGTTTTGTGACCCTTTTGTGTTTGCTGCCCATGAACCTCTGAGTTTTGCTGGAATCAATGTTTGCAGAAATCAAATGTCAACATCACATGTGTCAGTATTTGTGTTATATGCTCATTTAAGCAGGGAACAGAAAATACTATTTGACTTCTCTGACCAGTCATGTCTAAGACACACGGCTTGACCTTTAAATATCAAGTATTAAACGTGCTCAGTGAACTATTTGCAATTCATCCATTGAGCAAAAGAAGGGGGGAAAAAGATGAATAGATATGAATAATGAACAAATATGAGGAAATCACAATCTGTTTGAGGACATTCATCAGATAAATTTATCACAAAGTCTTCATTGCAAAAAAATTTGTGAAGCTCAACTTTTAAGTATTGGCCTGAAGCAAAACCTCAGATCTGGACATCTCTGAACTTTGTGTGGGTTAGGAATTCAACTCTGAATCCACATGTGAATTCCACAGATGGCCCAATCTCTATACTGGGGCAAATGAAAACCTCAAATTGAACCTCCCCTGGAATCTGGAGCAGTAAGACATGTCTAAACCCAGGCTCTAAGCTCATCTCTAATTCTTATGAAGGATGGGCATTTAAAATAGTCCTTATTCTAATTTGTGTTTGAGATTCTTATCCAACAAAAGCAATGAATGAGTCTCACAAGCTAAACCGCCAGGGCCCCAGTCTTGCAATGAGAACTATGATGTCCACATGGAATTGATTGCAGGCTTGGGACCATAATGCTTTGGGAGAAACCAGGAAGGGGTAGAGTGAAATGAACTAGAAGGACAAGAGAGGGATAAAACACAGGTATCTTGAAGCCTTTCATACTCTAAATACCTGCCATCTGATGTCCTTTCTGTGACTTTGTTTATCAACTTGCAGTCCCAAGAAGGCAGCAACCACCACAAGAATGCTGAGAATTTTGTTTTCTCCTATTTTAAGAAAATGCCCTCACTGGATACTGCAAATTCCTGTTTGTCCTACCAAGACCTCCACAATTCTCACGGGGGTGAGCTGCAACATTAGGGACCAGAGGGTGCTGCTCCAGATTCATTTCTCCTCTCTTTTCAAGCCCTTACACTACCCTGATCTCTCCTGCAGTGGCTAATAAAAGAGCAAAGCCTTAACGCTGCAGTATGCCCTGGACTGGGTGGCAGGAAGCCTGGATTCTGTTCCTAACTCTGCCATTGTGCAATCCAGGTCACATTACTTCCCCTCTCTATGCGTCTGTTTCCCCTCCTATCCTTCGTCCATCTTGTCTACTGAGACTGTAAGTGCTTTGGGGCAGGACTGGCCTCTCTTTATGTGGGCATACAGCACCTAGCATGAGGGGACGTCAGTCATGATTGGGGCGTCGAGGGGCTGCTATAATCATCATTCTGTTGTGTGTGCGTCTCTCCTGCAGAATGCACTCAGCATTCAACCACGCTGACAACCCGGAGATGGCAGCCTCCTCCCTGTGACTCAGGGAGCATTCCAGCTCCTCCAGGCTAATAAGGGTTCATTCTAATAGGCCTTGCTCCCATTGAATTCAGAGAGAGTAGAATCAGGTCCAGAAAGTAGTCATAGGACAAGATTTTATTGCTGCCATGGTAATTAATGACTGTTTACACTGAACTCTTAATGAGCAATCCCTTTTTAAACCTGGGCTGTGAAGGAGTCCCAAATGATTTACCTAGTACAATAGGGACCTCTACAGGTGTCCTCCACTTGATATCAACAAGGACAATAACATGCTTGGAGTGGGATGTGACCAAACAGACAAACGCAACTGCCAAAAAGGGAAGCTGGGAACACAGGGGACAGATGAAGTTCAGAGCTCTCAGATCTGTATCAGCCTTGCAGAGCACAGTACTGTATATGTACTGCATACTGGTAACGTTACTAACCTGTGCATAAACAACAAGGAGTCAGGTGGCACCTTAAAGACTAACAGATTTATTTGGGCATAAGCTTTCGTGGGTAAAAAAACCCACTTCTTCAGATGCATGGAGTGCAAATTACAGACACAGGCATAGATATCCTGGCACATGAAGAGAAGGGAGTTACCTCACAAGTGGAGAACCAGTGCTGACAGGGCCAATTCAGTCAGGGTGGATGTGGTCCACTCCCAATAATTGATGAGGAGGTGTCAATACCAAGAGAGGGAAAATTGCTTTTGTAGTGAGCCAGCCACTCCCAGTCCCTATTCAAGCCCAAATTAATGGTGTTAAGTTTGCAAATGAATTGTAGCTCTGCAGTTTCTCTTTGAAGTTTGTTTTTGAAGTTTTTTGTTGTTGAAGGATGGCTACTTTTAAATCTGTTATTGAATGTCCAGGGAGATTGAAGTGTTCTCCTACTGGCTTTTGTATGTTACCATTTCTGATGTCTGATTTGTGTCCATTTATCCTTTTACATAGAGACTGTCCGGTTTGGCCAATGTATATGGCAGAGGGGCATTGCTGGGACATGATGGCATATATCACAGTGGTAGATGTGCAGGTGAATGAGTCCCTGATGATGTGGCCGGTGTGGTTGGGTCCTATGATGGTGTTGCTAGAGTAAATATGGGGACAGAGAAAGCAACGGGGTTTGTTACAGGGATTGGTTCCTGGGTTAGTGTTTCTGTGGTGTGGTGTGGCATGTAGTTGCTGGTGAGTATTTGCGTCAGGTTGGGGGGGGCTGTCTGTAAGCGAGGATTGGCCTGCCTCCCAAGGCCTGTGAGAGTGGGGGATCGTTTTCCAGGATGGGTTGTAGATTGTTGATGATGCGCTGGAGAGGTTTTAGCTGGGGGCTGTAAGTGATGGCCAGTGGTGTTCTGTTATTTTCCTTGTTGGGCCTGTCCTGACTTCAAAGAGTAACTGCAAAGTTATAATTCATTTGCAAATTTAACACCATCAATTTGGGCTTGAATAGGGACCCTCTCTTGCTATTGACACCTCCCCATCAGTTATTGGGAGTGGACCACATCCACCCTGATTGAATTGGCCTTCAGAATTGGTTCTCCACTTGTAAGGTAACTCCCTTCTCTTCATTTGCCAATATATATTTATGCGTGCATCTGAAGAAGTGGGTTTTTTACCCACGAAAGCTTATGCCCAAATAAAACGGTTAGTCTTTAAGGTGCCACCGGACTCCTCGTTGTTTTTGTGGATACAGACTAACACGGCTATCCCTGTGATACTTCTAACCTGTGCATGTTACTTGGCCAAGACCAGGATTAGTGAAACATAACAGATTACTTCTCTATTTTTCCCCCCTTCACTACTTTTTCATGCTTACTTATTAGGGGCCAACCCAGCCACCCTAACTCACTTCATATAGCTCCGTTCTGTGGGAGTGCCCTTGAAATCAATTAATCTACTTGAGGAGCAGGGTTCTAATTCAAGGGGACTAAGGGTGGCACAATCCAGCCATCAGCTTATTTAGCTAGACTCTCAAATGATAATTTTGACATATTCTTCCAGTTTGTCATGACATTTCCCTGGGAATGGATACACAGACAAATACCAAGTTTTAATGTGATGATGCAGATTTCATATGTATAGTCAAAAAAGGGTATTCGCTCATGGTCTTCCAACACTGCTTGCCCTTGAGAGTGATAGCTTGTTTCCTTCTTACCCCTTCTCTTCTGATTTTTGTGCACTACTGTAGTGCATAATACAAATATTTTACTGTAATTTCATTGAGAAACTCACTATCAGTGGAAAAGAAGGAGGTTCCAGTAGTTAGGGCACCAGCCAAGGACTCAGGAGATCTGGGTTCAGTTCTTGGCTCTGCTAGAGACTCCTTGTGGGACCTTGGCCAAATTTCTCTGTGCCTCTCCTCCCCATCTGTACAATACAGATAATTGCTTGGGAGGCTTTGTGGACATGGTTCAAAGGAGAAGGAGAATTTTTTTTATTCTGTGCCCTTTGCCTTGCAGGACAGAGCCCTAGGTGGTGTCTAGTGGGTGGGACCAGGGAATGGAAAAGGAGGGCTCCTTTTGGTCTTGCTGGTAACTGTTTCCTCCCTTACTGCTTGAGAGCAATGCCTAGATATACATTGCATTGCACTAGAGCAATAGAAACAGCTGGACATTAGAGACCAGCAGAAGCAGGGAAGGAGAGAACATAAGAATGGCCATACTGGGTCAAACCAAAGGTCCATCTAGTCCAGTATCCTGTCTGCTGACAGTGCCCAATGCCAGGTGCTTCAGAGGGAATGAACAGAACAGGTAATTATCAAGTGTCCATCCCCTGTCGCCCATTCCCAGTTTCTGGCAAAGAGAGGCTAGGGACACCATCCCTGCCCATCCTGGCTAATAACCATTGATGGACCTATCCTCCATGAACTTATCTAGTTCTTTTTTGACCCCTGTTATAGTCTTGGCCTTCACAACATCCCCTGGCAAAGAGTTCCACAGGTTGACTGTGCGCTGTATGAAGAAATACTTCCCTTTGTCTGTTTTAAACTTGCTGCCTATTAATTTCATTTGGTGACCCCTAGTTCTTGTGTTATGAAGAGTAAATAACACTTCCTTATTTACTTTATCCACACCAGTCATGATTTTATAGACCTGTATCATATCCCCCATTAGTCATCTCTTTTACAAGATGAAAAGTTCCAATCTTACTAATCTCTCTTCATACGGAAGCTGTTCCATACCCCTGATCATTTCTGTTGCCCTTTTCTGAACCTTTTCCTTTTAGATATATTATATCTTTTTTTTGAGACAGGGCGACCACATCTGCAAGCAGTATTTAAGATGTGGCCGTACCATGGATTTATATAGAGGTAATATGATATTTTCTGTCTAATTATTTCTTCCTTTCTTAATGGCTCTCAACATTCTGTTCGATTTTTGACTGCCATTGCACATTGAGTGGATGTTTTCAGAGAACTATCCGTAATGCAAGATCTTTCTTTTGAGTGGTAATAACTAATTTAGACCCCATCATTTTCTATGTCTAGTTGGGATTATGGTTTCCAATGTGCATTACTTTGCATTTATCAACATTGAATTTCATCTGCCATTTTGTTGCCCAGTCACCCAGTTTTGTGAGATCTTTTTGTAGCTCTTTGCAGTCTGCTTTTGGACTTAACTATCTTGAGTAGTTTTGTATCATCTGCAAATTTTGCCACCTCACTGTTTACCCCTTTTTCCAGATCATTTATGAATATGTTGAATAGGACTGGGCCCAGTACAGACCCCTGGGGGACACCACTATTTACCGCTCTCCATTCTGAAAACTGACCATTTCTTCCTACCCTTTGTTTCCTATCTTTTAACCAGTTACCCATCCATGAGAGAACCTTCCCTCTTATCCCATGACCGCTTACTTTGCTTAAGAGCCTTTGGTGAGGGACCTTGTCAAAGGCTTTCTGAAAATCTAAGCACACCATATCCACTGGGTCCCCCTTGTCCACATGCTTGTTGACCCCCTCAAAGAATTCTAGTAGATTGGTGAGGCATGATTTCCTTTTACAAAACCCATGTTGACTCTCCCCCAACAAATTATGTTCATCTAAGTGTCTGACAATTCTGTTCTTTATTATAGTTTCAACCAGTTTGCCCGGTACTGAAGTCAGCCTTACCGGCCTGTAGTTGCTGGGATCACCTCTGGAGCCCTTTTAAAAACTTGGCATCATGTTAGCTATCCTCCAGTCATTTGGCACAGAAGCCGATTTAAATGAGAGGTTACAAAGCACAGTTAGTAGTTCTGCAATTTCACATTTGAGTTCCTTCAGAACTCTTGGGAGAATACCATCTGGTCCTGGTGACTTAAACTGTTTAGTTTATCAATTTGTTCCAAAACCTCCTCTAATGACACATCAATCTGCAACTTTCCAAGGAAACAAAGGAACGTGGAGTGACCGTCGCCAACAGTGATGGCCACCCAGCAAGGGATGCAGTGTTAGAACCCCAGTGAGCCAGACATGCTCACGTGTCCCACGTGTAAATAAAGCATAGGAAGCTAACACAAGGGGTGCAGATCCGCATGCCTTTCCAAGAAAGACAAACTTCCCCAGAGGGAGGCTAGAGGAACAAAGCTAATCTTGATTCCTAAACTAAGTTAATTTAACTAACAAGCAAACTATCTAAAATTAAACTAGCAATGAAGCGAAAAAACTTTTAGCCAAGGCATGCTCAAGGCGGACACTCTTAAGCGCCATCTCAAGCCAACGTGGTTGAGAAGGAACTGAGGGTGTTTCACCTGAGCAGCCCGACATAACCTCAGTGCTGGGAACAAGGCTGAATAGGGAGCATGAGAGGGCTGAATGGACACTGCTAATGGAAATCTGCGATCGAAGGCATCAGGGGCACATGTGCACCTAAAGTGGAGTATCCAGAGGGAGACACATCTCGGAGTAGAACCTGGGGAGGCTCTGCAGGAAGTTAGGCAAATTAGGCAGCAACATAGAGCATGAGCCCCAAAGCAGCTGGCATTCCCCAAAGAACTCAAAGGCTCAGCATGGCTGACTCCATGAAGGAATCTCTCGCAGCGTGGACTTCCTTAGTGGGGTCACTGAGTCAGCTGCTCACCCAGTACCCAGTGTGACACATTTGTCTCCACTGCCTCAGAGGCACAGGAGGCCTGGTGCGATACCTTGGGTTAGCAGTGACAACACCCTTTCTCCCCCATTGGCTGCATCCCGGGAGCAATCTGTACACCGTCCCCTCCATCAATCACCTTTACCTGTGACACTTACACCAGATGCGGGCCAGGTCAATGTCCCTGCCCAGTCGCTTGGTTGGCAAGGGTGCAATCTCTGGAAGCCTCAAAGTCACTCACTGAAAAGGCAGTGGAGAAATAAAGCAGGCACTGCCTCTCTCCTTCTCTGCTCTGTCCCATTTCATTTCCCTTTTCTTTCTGTCCCAGATTCACTTATACGATCAGTGTCTAACCTGCAGCACTCACTTGTCTGGTGTTTCTTTTACTGAGATTTTCCTCCATCAGCAGAATCCTCAGATGTTCTCCCTAGGCAGCGTCTCCAGTGCTGCCCTGGCACCAGAGAGGAACCTGGAAGAGAGCCTAACAATATAGGTGTGCTCTGATCATGCCTCCATTTCAGGCCACACAATCTGCTTAGCCATCTCCCAGACCAGTTTGCTCATACACTACGCCATACTCACAAAACACAGGAATGAGGCGTGCACATCTTTAGGCACCCTATGTGCCTTGACACCCCTTTGACAATTAATTATGCACCCTGTTAAGTACTTACGTGGCCACTTAGCCAAGTCAGCTGCTCACCCTAATGGGCTTCAAAAATTGCAGCCAGGATGTTAAAACAAACAAAACCATGTCTCTCTGTGTAAACCTTTTAAGGTTATAAGTTGCTTATGTTCATACCCACAAAATATGTGTCCTTCAAACAACTCGTTAATGTATGTCTATATTCCGGCATGCAGCAATTCTGTGCACAGACAGAATCGCATGCAATCTGCATAATGTGTGTGTACATACAGATCATTGCTGGGTAAAGAGACACACAAAAACCCTGAAGTCTTCCTCTTTTGACCCACCAGTCCATTGCCAGTTTCACAGGAGAAATCAGGATTGGTGAGAAAATGTACAACCCACTGCCTCCAGGCTGTGCATAAGTTTCTAACAGGTGCCTACGTGAAGTACCTGCCCAAATGATTTAATCATTCTGGGCCAGATTTTGCTCTTATTACAAATGCAAGAAGCCAAAATAAATTGATTCAAGCTGATGAATTTACTCTAAGCAGAACAATTGAGAGAGCAGAAATTGTAAAAGTGTAGAAGAAAGAAGTAAAGATAATGTAAGGGAACTGGGCTTATTTTGTCTGCAGAAGAGAAGAGAGGAGGGGTTTGATAGCAGCCTTCAACTACCTGAAGTGGGGTTCCAAAGAGGATGGAGTTAGGCTGTTCTCAGTGGTGGCAGATGACAGAACAAAGAGCAATGGTCTCAAGTTGCAGTGGGGGAGGTCTAGGTTGGATATTAGGAAAAATTATTTCACTAGGAGGGTGGTGAAGCACTGGAATGCGTTACCTAGGGAGGTGGTGGAATCTCCATCCTTAGAGGTTTTTAAGGCTTTAGCAGTGGCTGGGATGATTTAGTTGGGGTTGGTCCTGCTTTGAGCAGGGGGTTGGACTAGATGACCTCCTGAGGTCTCTTCCAACCCTAATCTTCTATGATTCTATGATTAACTGGACAGCTAGTGAGTTTAATAAGGCTGACCTTGAGAAAAAGGGGACTGGCAAGTCAGGGATATGGCAAACCAAAACAACATACCTTAAGGAATGCTCGCTTCAAAACCTAGAGGAAATGGATGGCACTGCACCTGAGGTCAACTCCTTGCCAATACATCCTTGCTATTGTATTCATTGTACATTGGCACTTCTAATCAAGCAGGGCATGTCATACTAGAGGACTTAGGTCAACATGCACATTTCCCCTTTTAAACTGGACTCTATCTTACATATTTTGTTGTGAGCATTTCAATTCTTACTAATGACATTATGTTTAAAAAAAAAAACCCCGACATGCATCACTTGGAAAAAGTGAATACCCCACATAACAAGGGAGCCTGATTTTCAAAAGACAAATGATGTCTCCAAACTAGCCCTTACACAGTTAGGCACTGTTAGCGCCCCGGGTGTCTAAATGCAGCTGAAATCTGGATCCACAATGTGCAGCGCCTGAAACAAAAAACCTTCTGAGCAATGCTGAAAATGATCAGCGCCAGTATTCCAAAACTCACAGTTAGAAGCTGCAAAGTCTTTCAAGAGCCATTGTCCTCTGAATCTCTTTTATTTCCCTATCTCAAGAACAAATTTCCCCATCTGAAGCATCTTGTGGGTGAGAAGAAAAAGAAAGCACATAATATTAATCTGGCAGGTTGGAGCTGGGCATATTTCCTTTATCCATTTCATTCTTGTTTAAATGGTGATACACTACACGTTCCATGAGAGCGAAGTCAGCTGGGTAGAACTGTATTAGTGAGTCCTGTGACAGGGTCAGACCAGATGGCTACAGGAGAGTGTTAGAAGGCAGATATATTAGTCCCAGATTAAGCAGGTCCATTTTCTTTGGTTAAGGTAACAGGGGCAGTTCCAGAAGAAGAAGAAGGAACTTGCTGGAACAAATTCAGGCAGGCAGGCTAATTAGGACACCTGGAGCCAATTAAGAAGCTGCTAGAATCAGTTAGGGCAGGCTGGCTAATCAGGTCACCTGAGGCTAAAAAGGACCTCACTTCAGTCTGTGGCATGCATGCGAGGAGCTGGGAGCAAGAGGCACTAAGAGCTGAGAGTGAGAATGCATACTGTTGGAGGACTGAGGAGTTCAAGCATTATCAGACACCAGGAGGAAGGTCCTGTGGTGAGGATAAAGAAGATGTTGGGAGGAGGCCATGGGGAAGTAGCCCAGGGAGTTGTAGCGGTCACACAGCTGTTCCAGGAGGCACTCTAGACAGCTGCAGTCCACAGGGCCCTAGGCTGGAACCTGGAGTAGAGGGCGGGCCCGGGTTCCCCCCAAACCTCCCAACGCCTGATTAGACACAGGAGGAGTTGACGTGGACTGTGGGTTCCACCAGAGGGGAAGGTCTCTGGGCTGTTCCCCGACGCACATGGTGGATCAGCAGAGACTGCGGGGATTGTTCTCCTTCCTTTTCCCAAGGCTGGCCAGTGATGAGGTTAGCTGAGTGAACGGCAGGTTTGAGCCACCAGCAAAAGTGGCCAAACTGAGGGCTGCCTTGAATCTCTGAGGCAAGCAAATCTGCAAATAAGCACAGGAACCACCAAGGCAGAGTAGGAACTTTGTCACAGTCCTTATAACAAAATTGCAACTTCCATAGCAACTAGAATCTTGTTTCTCTTGTCTAGCAGTGCACATCACTGGGCAAGAAGATGCCTGACTGACAATTCTGGGAGTGTGGGGAGCTGCTATGTGATGTACTGGAAGATCAAAGCTGTCCCGATGAACACTTTCATAGTCCATTTGAAAAAAGATGTCATTTGAGCTCTATTCTTCTCAAAACGTCAGGAGCCCTTTGTCCTCTAAGATCTCTGGGACTGCTCTCATTCTCCTTATTATTTTTCCAAAATCATCTGATCTTTATTCTTCTTAGTTTTAATTATATCTTTTTTCACTCACCCATTTCCCAGTGCAAAGCCTTTGCCGCCTTTGTCCATTGTGGCAATAGAAGCATATATTGCATTTAACCCACTTGAGAGATCTGCAGTATTCATGTCAGCCCAGACCCATACTATAGGCCATTGGGAAACCAGAAGTTGGCTAGACGAACTTCTTGCCTTTGGCAGGGTGTGAACTCCATTCTTTGCCTCAGAGCACTGAGAGACATATTGTTGTCTTCCTCCATACAGAATGCCCTTCCCTGTTGAACAATCAAGGCTTGAAGTTTCCAAAAGCAGCTAAAAGAAGTCAGATCTCCTCCCAAAAACAAGTGAACTGTAGTCGAACAGGGGAAGGATCCTCAGCCATTTCAATCCACCCAGATAAGTCCCCCAACAACCTTTATTAAAGCAACGAAGGCTTTCATCAAAATGAGTGAAGCCAGCCAGTTCTACAGGCGTGCCAGTTGGGTACCAGCTATTTGATTTCCATTGTCTCAGGTTATCAGTCAAGCTGTGGCACCTGCTAGTATTTTGTTGGCACTGGTAGTTTTTTCAACTCGGAACCTCCTGTAATTTACAGGCAAATTGGTAAGTGTCCTATGTCAGATCTTCACAATGCTGTCTCCCCGGTTCAGACTTTGTACGGTGATTTCAACTTCCCGCATCTAAAGTGGATAACAGATTTGTGAATTTCATCACACAATGATAGAACTGTAATGATGTAAATTGAGCCAAATCCTACTTGCCTAAGTCACGTGAGCAGTCCCCATGAAATCAGTGCTGGTTGGCAGTTTCAGAATAATTTTACACATTACCGATGCAGAAATAGAGGCACAGAGCCGTTCAGTGACTTGTCTAAGATCACATAATACGTGAGTGACAGACCCAGGAACAGATTCCTGAGCCCTCTGTTCTATCCACTAGACAACATTCCCCAAAATCTGTCAAATTATTCAGACTAATATAATGCAAAGGAACCATATTTAACTTAAATCCTTAGCATAGGAATACTCATACTTCCAGGTATTCTGAACCGTTTAGAAAGTCACATAACAATTTTCTGTGCCCCAGATAATACCATTTTCCATACCTCTTTCTTACATAGCAATAGCTTAGAGCAATTATCCCACTCAGTAACATTCCAGCACCAATTCCCACTGCAATATAGTGTTCATAAGAATTAAGCGCATAAGAATTTAACGTCAAGTGTTCACATCTTTCTCCACTGTAACCTGTCAGGCACCTAAAAGAAAAAAAAATCCACAAGAGTATTCAGAAAATCTTAACTTGAGACTGTAAGATGCCTGTTACATTTGATTAATTTTAAACAATTTGCAATTAAAATGTGGAAGGGAACTAAACTGGGGTGGGCAGATTCTATTTTGCAGTTGGAACCCTGTATGTCAAAAAGCTGCTGGATCCCTCGCGCTGAGAATTCCCCTTGATAGAGGGTGTCGTGAGAGAACACTGTGCTCTGGTGATACCTAGCTGTTGTAATGACCATTGGGCCCACAGGCAACCAAGAATAGCTCTAGAAAGCTCCTTTGAGGCCCCTGCCCTGAGTCCAGCAGTCAAACAATGGACACAGCTGTAAATTTAACCCTTCAGCTTCAGATTTCAGCTCGATGCTGCAGTTCTGATATCAGAATGTGTCAAAAGCAGCTTCCAAGCACTTCATCTTCTGCTTTCGCTTTCTCCAGCAAGCTTTAATTCCCAAGAGTATGATGTTGTCACAGCTCTAGTGTTTTGTTAATAGAGAACCTGAATTTGCACAGTGCCTAACTTGAAGCATGTGCGTAGGTCCCACTGGCTTCAGTGGGACTACTCAGACATTAAACTTATGCCCGCATACAGATCAGAGTGCAGGTCAGGATAACAGTTATGTGTAACATACACAGGAAAACAAATATAAACTTGTTTACTTCTCCAAGAGCATTTATTTAAACAATCAATGTATTTACCTGCATATGGGTTTCTTGAGTTCATTATGAAAAGCACAGAGGCCATTAATACAATAACTGTTGTGTTCTTCAAGACAGGATTGCATAAGCTTCAGAGCAATAGGTTCCTCTGTGGAGTCTATTGGGAAAGACGTTGGGGAGGAGGGAAAGTTACATCTGAAGAAATGAAATTGTTTGAAAACAGTTATCACGTCATTTTTAAACATACAGTCATTTACAAGAGAAAACCCCATTGCACCCAGGTTTAAGGTGATGTAAATATTGCTGACCAATAGCGACACTGCCAACTAAAACAGAACGGAGACGCTGGACACCTTAGCATGGAGTTTTTCAAACACCAGTTTTAAAGAAATGATTTCCTCTTCATAAATGTGCAGAAGTTTAATGAATATGCTGGATTCATTCCAACTTAATGTCAGCATAACACAGCCTGAAACCCAGCAGGATAGGGGCACAGGGGATTAGCAGGTTCAGGGAGCTGTAACTTACCTTGCTGTTAGCCAGTGCTTCTGAATCTGGCCAACTGTGATTAATTTTAAATCAAAAGGACAGAACACCGTGGCTGTAAGGCAGCTTGCCCATAGTTTGTTCCCAACCCTAGCAGCTATTTTTGTTACGTCAATGACACATATCAGGACCATTCTTCAGGACTGTGGATAGATCACTATTTGTTGATAGAACGAGCCAGAGGCCAACAGTAACAGGTCGCAGGATGGGGGGGTGTGGTGGGGCAAAGGAATGGAAGGTCTCAAAGGCTTGCCGTCGGAGGCAGTATTTGTTTGAACAGGCCTCCTGACTGCCGGAGTTATTGATTGGGAGGAGTGGCCAATCAATGCCTCTTATTTCAGGGAATTGTTTTAGACATAGCCGAGTGAGTTCTTACCTGAATATTTCACAACACTTGCTTTCAGTTGTGACCGCAAGAAAAGCAAAACCATGCAGGATGAGAACACCACCACCTCCAAGTAACTGAAGTCTGGTATTGGTCTTTTGTCAAGCGGAAAGCTTCCCTCCTAGTACATGCTGAAACAATGCTCCAAAAGGGTGCACGTGTACTGTATGTTGTTGGAGGTGCCGTCAGAGATGTAAGCCCAACGTCCTGTCCTGACCACTTGTGGTCACTGACGATCCCATGACACATTTCTCAAGGGTAACATTATTAATCCCCCATTTCCTGACCAAATTCCAATCGGAGTCATTCCATTCTGCCTTGCTACGTTCCCCCGTGCGCTCAGCTGGGTGAGCTCTTCCTCTTCTCATGCTAGTCTAAACAGCTCTAGATGGCTCTTGCGTGCCAATGTATTGTAAACCACGTCTGTCTGCACTTTGGTGACGAGTCAAGTGATTCTGACATATAGAGGGCCTGATTCTGTCACCACTACTCAGGCTGAGCAGCAGCTCCCTAAGGGAGTAGCCCCACTGCCATTCAAGATACTGTTATGCTCAGCGGGACTGGAGACTGCATCAATCACATATCTCTTTTGAGACTGGATGCGAACTCACCCTTCAATTAACAGGATGAGTTAATCAGAAGCCGTTCCACCATCACGCCTGCTCCGAAGACAAAAGGGGGTTGTGAACCCGCCCAGGAGTTTGGACTGAGTGGGCGGGGGAGAGCTTTGCTGAGAGAGAGAGAGGACCAGATGGAACACAGAGCAGCAGGCAGAGGCAAAAAGCAAGCAAGCCAAGCAGTAGCCGGAGAGTACAGTAGGGTTGCCAGCCATCTGGGTTTTACCTGGAGAACCCGGTTTTTGGCTTCTGTGTCCAGGTGCCATTGTCAGGTGCCCAGTTTTTGACTGGAAAGTCCGGTTGAAAAGGTGACCTGGCAGTGCCCAGTCAGATGTACTGACTGGACACCAAGAGTCCAGTTACCACAGGGAAGGAGGCGGCGCCAGGTCATTAACCCACACCAGCCCCTGCTCAGCTGGGGCTGCCTCCTACCTGCAGGCAGGCTTGTTGTCAGGCTGCAGGAGCTCCCGTGCCAGCCCTGGAGCAAGAGGGGCCCAGCTGGGGAGGGAGGAAGGTGGAGATGATCCAGCAAGCGACAGGGGGAGGGAAGGAGGGAGAGGAGTAAGGGATGGGGGGGGGCCTTGGGGAGAAGAGGAAGAGAAGGGGGCGGGGCCTCAGGAGTCCTGTTACCAGCAATTAGAAAGGTGACAACCCTAGAAAACAGTGTGACCCTTGAAAAAGCTACAGAGAGTATTTTGGGGTCTGTTGGCTAAAGAGGCTTGCAGCTGTAAGCTAAGAAGCGGTTTCCTGCTATTTAACATTTTCTGCACTCACTCAGAGACATAGGACTTTGTACATTCTTTGTAAACAAAATTGCATCAGATAAATACCTGATATCACCAATTTCATCCCCCAGCTGAACATCCCCAGAGCTCCAAACTGCTCCTCAGGGTCAAAAAGAGGCAAAGAGTACAACTCAACATGTGTATTGGTAGGAGCATCAAGCCTCAGGTTTGTTAAGTGCTTTGGTATTTTAGGGGATGAAAGGGCCTATACACATTTATTCTTGAAGTAAGTAGGTGGTTTATTCCTCCCTTTCAGGAATTGCTTCTGGAGTGGGAAGAACCCACCTTCATTTAAAATGAACTTTTTTAGGTGGTGAAGCAAAATTCTCTGCTGCTGTAGCCACTGAAGTCAATGACTCTTGCCAGCAGAGAATTAGACCCTGTATCTAATAATCAGAGTAAAATGTCACACACTCTAAATCATACCCATGTTAACAGAGGCTGGCCTAGCAATCAAGTGACAGTACAACAAAGCAGAGGCCTGGCAATAGTCTTGCAGGTCAGCTGAGGATGGCCGGGCTGTGCAGACAACGCACCCAGACCCTGGATTGCAGGAGCACGTTGGGTAGGTCCACACTGCAAGTAGACATCCGCAACTGGCCCAGCCCACAAGCCCCAGTCAGCTGGCAGGGGCCCGCTGCGGGTGTCTAATTGCAGTGTAGACATACCCTTTATGTCACTCTGTAGCAACTCTTGCGGCTGACTCAGAGGGTAGTGCTGACAGACTCTGGAACCACAACGAGAGCATAAGCGCAAAACCACAGTGTCACAAGAGAGTTAAGCTCTGCCTTTTGTTTTAAATTTTATGTACCGCAGTGATACTGGTTGTTGGGATGGTGCCGAATTGGTGTGGCCGTACTGAATGAATGGTGTGAGAACATGGCTTGACATGACTGAACTGCGAAAGAGGATTCTGGGAGCAGAATCCTTCTCTTAGCATCAGGCAGATGCCAGAGGTGAAACTGACTGGCTCCATGCTGCGTGTAGGATCAATACTGATCTTCGGGTCAGCAAATAAGTCCACCTGAAAGCAAAGAACATGTGTAGAACATCCTAAATGGAGCATGGGCTGATGGGGGCATATTGACCCTGTTGAAGGACATCACACAGGGGGCTGAAGTGAACGATTGATAAGGGAGTGAATGTGGGGTAATGTTCAGTTGGCATCGCTCTGCAGTCTCCTCCAAAAGTAATAACCACGTAAAAATTAGTAGCCATATGCCCACTGGGCACGCTTTTAAGACATGTGACTCCTTTGAGGAAAGAGAGTATAAAAATCAAGCAAATTAAATTACTGTTGGGATTCCTTAATTAACACTTAAAGAAGCAACGCTGCTAGACAGAGTAGCCAAAACTCTGCTCCGTGGGCTCAAGTAGGACTGTGACAAGAGGGGTTTCCAGGCAGCCGAGGTCTTGCCTCAGGGGAATTCGAGACAGACCAGAGGGCTGAGAAGACCAGACCTGGAAGGAAAAAGCCGTCTATAAAATTGGTAACCACCTTCTCTGTCTGCCAAGCAGGAACTGTGTGAGGCTAGCGCAGGGCCTGTTTGTGAAAGAGAGACTCGTTAAGGGGAATGTATAGCTTTTAATGTCTAACATAGGAGTCATGTGTTTGATATAACCCTTTACTGCTTGTGTAATTCCTTCTCAATAAACTGCTGTGCATTGAAAATAATTACTGTGGATCTTTCTCACTGGTATGACAGTAATCTGCTCCACCAGGAGCCTGTAAAGATCCATTTCAGGGGTAGTAGCACCCCCTGTTGTCAACACCGGGGAGGTAGGATTATTCTGCTAAATATTTCACTTAAAACCATGGTATAACGGTTTAAATAAATTAAAAAAATATCATTAACATTTGCTAATCTACATAGAAAAAAGCTCAAAATCTCCAGCTGTCAGAATAAAACTGTAATATTTTCAATCTGCATAAAAAAACCCTTCCTGGTTTTGTTTGGAAGTACCATTGCAAGTTGCCAAAAGGTGGCAGCATTCCATTTTTATACGATGAAAGTACAAAATAGCTGTATCAGACCTCATATTGTTATTCTAAATACATTTAAAACAGGAGTGAAAACAGGCCTAGAAAATGTTTTGAGACAAAGCTTGGAGAGAATAATCTTGTAATTCCGAGGCCCAGTCCTACAGTAATTCTTCACACACACACAAAGCCCCCGCTGACATTGGAGGGAGTTTTGTTTAACTAAGGGCTGCAAGCTCAGATCTCAAATTCAGACCCCAAAATTAAAAGTGTTAAATACTGTAAGACTACAATTTGAAAGTAATTACTTTCAAATGAATTACAAAATCTGAAACAAAAAGAAAAACTTTTCTTCTAGTCACTGATGGAGACAATTCTACTAATTTAAATATCATATTATCCACCTAAGCACTGGATAAGCTGTTTAAAGAGCACATAGTGATACTGACCTTTGCAAAGCATTTTGTGATCTATCAATGAAAAGCATCATATAAGAGCCAGGTATTAGTTCCCATTTGCCCTTTAAGTCCACGTGAAGAAAATATGAAGTATAAGCATGCCTATGGATGGATGTTTGCCACATGAGAGTCATACAAAGAGTGAATTTGACCTGATCTGACATGAAATCAAAATAATGGATAACTGAAGGGTTGATCATGACAAAACTGACAAACGTTATGGTTTGACACAGAATGACAGAGCTGCTATAAAAGAAAAACTAAGTGTATATGCTATATAGTTACCATATATACCAACACACACACACACACACACACACACACACACACAGAGTCCGTGCATCCACATGCACACACACACACACACGCAAAATATCCAAAAACCATCGTGAGTGCCAGAGGTAGATTTGTATAAACTACAAATGCCCAGCCTTAGCTCCAGACGGCAATGCACTTAATAGAAATTGCATCAGACAGAGATCCATCATTTCTTCTGCATTAACTTTGATGCATACTGCCCCATTTCTGAACTAATCATCCCCAGGGATGCAGGTAAATGCATCAAAAAACTTATCTGACCGCAGTATGACAGCTGATCCATCAGGGTGCTATTTGGAGTAGGCTGTGCAAAACAGACCAGGAGCTGGCTGGCGGGCGGGCGGGCCTGCACAGGTTCTTTTCCCTGCATTTTGACACTGAGGATGAGAGTAGTATACTCACCCTCACTTGCTGGCACTGAGCTAATGACAATGAGTATGTAGATTTTCATCCATGACCCAGCTCTTCTAACTCTCCCCCAGTTCTGTCCCCCTCATCCCACTCTGAGTAAAACAAGACCCTTCCTAGCTCCCTGATTCCTTCCTGACGAACATTGGAAGATGTCCCCCTCAGGCAGGAAGAAATTCTCATATTCCCTATCAACTTCCAGGCAGCTGCCAGCCCAGCCTCCTGTCTCTCCATCTTGTTTCTTTCCTCTCGCTGACCTTGCCACTCAAGGTGACCCCCCAACCTCTAATTTTTGCAGTTGAGGATGACTGTATATGACATGCAGACTAGGGAAAGGAGGAAGGTTCCTGGCTGATGGGTGTGGGACTCAGCTCCCTCTTGCCTGGATCCACAATCCCACAGGATAGTGCCATTTCCAACCTGGCATTCGCTTGGGAGTTAATTAATTTCCTAAGGGTTTGTTATTAACATGCTTTAATTATGAGCTTCCTTTCTTCACTATTTAATGACTGTTCCACCTGCCTAGAAATGGAAGCTGCAAGAATGGAGTGAAGGGATGTGACCAGTTTCACACAAGAGTCTTTAAACACTTCCTTCCACCCCGAAGTCCAGTCTTCTAACTCTTAAAGGGTTACAGTTTTTAAAAGCAGACGACTACTTATATCTGCAAGCCCAAGTGTGCAATTGCATGCCTGTATTTGTGAGCAATTGTTAAAGCCACCGTCTCGCTGACTGCAAATATCCATTTTATATCCGTAACGACAGCAAGTGCACATTGAGGTGACACTGCTGCCCACGTGGCTTTGTTCATGCAAGTGAACCTCTCATTTGTAAAAATCTGGCCCATAATAAATTCTCTCGCTCTAGTACAACCAGTATTTCAAACAGCAACGCTCGTCAGTGAATCAGAACATAAATGTCTACAGCGATGTGACACCAAAGAGGACCCTTTTTTCTTCTTTATCCAATCCTGGAAGAACACCCATGTCTCAGAGAAACATAAACGCCAAGCCACATCATGGGCTCCATCTACAACAGGGGTGGGCAAAGTACGGCCCACCAGCCATTTTAATCTGGGAGCTGCCTGGCCACTTCTCCACTTGGAGGGACATGCTGCTGCTTCTGGGAGCCGCTTGAGGTAAACACCGCCCGGAGCCTGCATCCCTGAGCCTCCCCCCGTGCCCCAACCCCCTGCCCCAGCCCTGATGCCCCTCCCACCCTCCAAACCCCTCGAGCCGAGCCCGGAGCACTGTCCCGCACCCCAAACCCCTCATCCCCAGCCCCACCCCAGAGCCTGCACCCCCAGCCAGAGCCCTCACCACCCCCCGTGCCCCAACCCCTGGCCCCAGCCCTGATCTCCCTCCCGCCCTCCAAACCCCTCGGTCCCAGCCTGGAGCACTCTCCTACACGCCAAACTCCTCATCCCCAGCCCTACCCCAGAGCCCGCACCCACAGCCGGAGCCCTCAGCCCCCCCCCCCCCCCCGCCCACACTCCACCCCCTGCCCCAGCCCGGAGCCCCCTTCCGCACTCTGAACTCCTCATTTCTGGCCCCACCCCGGAGCCTGCACCCCCAACCAGAGCCCCCTCCCCCTCCCACACCCCAACCCCAATTTTGTGAGCATTCGTGGCCCGCCGTACAATTTCTATTCACAGCTGTGTCCCCCGGGACACTACAAAAATAATTTTCCCTGTGTTGATACTCACATCTTCTGCTGGGAATTGGCCTCGTTAGCACTGATTCCCCACACTTGATATGGCAACTCCCATCTTTTCATGTGCTGTATATTTATACCTGCCTACTGTATTTTCCACTTTATGTATCTGATGAAGTGGGTTATATCCCACAAAAGCTTATGCCCAACTAAATTTGTTAGTCTCCAAGGCGGGGCGGGCAAAGTTTTTGGCCTGAGGGCCACATCGGGTTTCCAAAATTGTATGGAGGGCCGGTTAGGGGAGGCTGTCTCCCCCCAAAAAGCCAGGTGTGGCCCAGCCCCGCCTCCTATCCGACGCCCCCGCTTCTCGCCGCCTGATGGACCCCCACCCCTGACCGCCCCCGGCACCCCATCCAACCCCCCCTCCCATTCCAGACTGCCCCCCGGGGATCCCTGCCCCATCCAACCCCCCCCGTTCCCCACCCTCTGACTGCCCTGACCCCTATCCACACCCCCGACCCCTGACCACACCCCCAAACTCCCCTGCCCTCTATCCAACCCCCCCTTACCGTGCTGCCTGGAGCACCGGTGGCTGGCGGCTCTACAGCCACGCTGCCCAGAGCACCGGGTCAGGCCGTGGCTCTGCAACTGCGCTACCTGGCCTCCCAGAGCACGGCGCTGGTGGCACGCTGAGGCTGCAGGGAAGAGGGAGCAGCGGGGGAGGGGCTGGGGGTGAGCCTCCTGGGCCAGGAGCTCAGGGGCCGGGCAGGAGAGTCCTGCGGGCCGGATGTGGCCCGTGGGCGGTAGTTTACCCACCTCTTTTCTAAGGTGCCACAAGGACTCCTCATTGTTTTTACTGATACAGACTAACACAGCTACCCCTCTGAAACTAGTAGAGATCACTCTCCTTACAATGTGTATGGTAAACATCCATTTTTGCATGGTCTGTGTGTATATAAATCTCCTCACTGTATTTTCCACTTTATGCATCCGATGAAGTGAGCTGTAGCTCACGAAAGCTTATGGTCAAATAAATTGGTTAGTCTCTAAGGTGCCACAAGTCCTCCTTTTCTTTTTGCGAATACAGACTAACACGGCTGCTACTCTGAAACTGGTCGAGAAATGTTCGCATTACAATAAACACTACCATTTGACTAAATGACAGTCACATTAAGAGTAGTTATCAATTCAGCTACAGTGAGTAGATAGGTTTTTTTTTTTTCAGTCTACAAATGCTTATTTGAGACAATACAGAGCAGAGAAGAAATACCTTCTGTGTTGTTTTTTGCCCAGCTATTCCATAGGCCTGTGGTTAGCGACGAAACAGTAATAGCTGCCTCTTCACCAAGTGCTACCATTGCTGTATAATGCAAACACATATTGGCTTTAGCAGGAAAACACTTTTGCATGAAGCTTATTTCATCTGTACAAATGTGTCCGTTAAATGGACTTCTGAATTAATAAACTTAAATAATGAGGATTTCTTTTTATTAAGTTCTTGCCTCTTTGGATTCCTTTTGTCACAGCTTAGTTATAGGACTGTGGGGAACAGAAAATGAGCTACTGTTTGTACAGTCTCCAAATACATATCCATGCTGTTATAAATCCCATTGTAGTTACTTTATATTGCATACAATACAGTTCACTAGAACATGCTACACAAGACATATCTACTGATAGATAGATTCTCTTTAAAATGATTCTAAATGAAATCATATCTATCCAAAAATTCAGTGAAGTCAGAAACTATTGAAACTAATTTTGTTTCTGAATTCCTTTGAGCTTTTTGGATTTTTTCCCCCACTGCTTATTACAGAAAGTATGAGTGAACTTTTCTTAAACAAATGTAACAATACAAAACCCTATGTCTATAGGACACCAATAAAAACCCCAATAAACCTACCTCGTAGCAAAATATATATTAGCATTCCAAATGCCATATCTAGCAGCAGATTAACAGCGGTTTCTTCTCTTCTTTCCAGAGAGATGAGTTGTTCTGCTTACCTGTGCTCATGTGTCTTTCTTGCACTTATTATATCATGAAGCGTCACCTGGTGTTCTTACCAATCAAAAAAAAAAAGTGCATCTGGCAACAACCTAAAGCCTCAGGGCAACCACACATTCATTTAGGAAACTACCATTATCTAGCAATCTGTTTGGGTTTTCTTTTGAAACACCCGTTTCCTATTACCTGTAGGCATAATTGTGCATGCAAAGACACTATTTTATGGAGAAACCTGGTATCTGTCAAAGACGCAGTGAAGCAAAAGTCAGTGAAACTAAACCTATGTATTACTTACAAATGAGAGAGATTTTCTGTGTGGCTTGTATTTGGGGGCCTTATATTATTCCTAGAGAGGAAGGATTGGCCAATGGTTAAGGCACTAGCTGAGAACTTAGAAGACACAGACCTCACTGAAGATGATGGGAGTGCTAGCTACCTCTCATTCAGGATAAACAAGGGAGCAATGAAATGTCCCTTTGTTTAGCGATAGCTGAAACAATGGGAAACCACCACCTAAAGTACTGGCTGCATAAGGCCGGGGCAGAGGCTTAGCCATGCATGCCAAGGGGTTTCCTTGGAACTGACTGAAAATGCAGGAGCAGGGGCATTCTTTGGTTGGAGCTACGTGGGTGAGAAGCAGAAAGCCTTGGGAAAGCCAGAGAAGAACTGGTAGCATGACTGTGAAAGGAAGCCAAGAGCTTCTCTCTGGGGAGACTACTGGCCAGGAAGGTAGACTTGGAAACTGCGAGGAAGAAAACTGACTCTTCCTGTTTGTTTCTATTGTGTGCAGGGAAACAGGACTCTGTTTACATTCTTGTAAATAAACAGGGTTGCACTGACAAATATACCTCACTCATATCACTCGTTGCTCTTCCTAATGGAAACAATCCTGCAAGGCCCTGCATATTGGCTCCAAAGGGCCTGATATAAGGAGCCATATAAGTACCTAAGATGGATAAGATACCTGGAATATAGTACAGCATCAGTTACATTTCTATTAGCGTTTACAATTAGGACTGGTCCCTCCCAGGGTCACTAATTTAATCAGACATAATAAAATACAGCGGGCCCTGGTCCAGTAAAGTACTTGTACATGCAAGTAGTCCCATTGCTCCTAACTCTCGCACATTGTTATGCTCACAGAACATTAGCAGCCACTTCCACTTTCTCAAGAGAGAGCTAGAGGGAGGGACGAACACTTCACAATGTAAGGATACTGTGGTACATCTCTAACGTGTCTCACTGTGTCAGGTTATTCCTCTGTGTTGTGTTCCTCTCAGTGACCCATGGGATTAGATCCAGGAGCTTCACTTGTCAGGAGGGAAATGGCGTGTTAGCCTTGCCCATTCTAATTCACTCTCCTGGGAATGCATTACAGACAGTAGGTTTTGATCTTCTTCAGGTGTGGGGTGCAGCTTGTGTATTATGCCTAGGTGGGTAACCCTTGCTAATAAGTCCCAATTCAGGAGGATAGCTGGATCAAGCGAGCTTTATTTTCTATATCTATCCATCCATCCACCTACCCACACAATAGGAACTTAATTTATAGTACCCACAAGGTGGCTTCTTCATTATCAATAGGTTCAACAGGACTGTATCCTTATACCCTGATCCTGCAAACACTTATGTGTGTGTTTAAATTTAAGCACATACCTAAGGCTATGTCTGCGCTACTGACTTTACAGCGGCACAGCTGTGCTGCTGTAAGGTCTTCTGTGTAGCCACTCTCCTGCCGGCATAATTAAACCACCCCCAATGAGCAGCAGGAGCTATGTTGGCAGGAGAGCATCTCCTGCCGACATAACACTGTCCACACTGGCGCTATTGTCGGTGAAACCTGTGTTGATCCGGGTATATTTTTTCACAGCCCTGACTGACAAAAGTTTGGCCGACAAAAGTGTTAGTGTAGACAAAGCCTAAATGTATGCAGGACTGGGACATTGTTTGTACATGTTTGTTGACACTGTTTATGCCTCAGGCTTCAAATGTTCTTCCTGTAAAAAACACATTACAGAAATTATAATTTTATTCTGTTCATTTGGCACAGCCGTTTTATTTCTTTCCTCGGTTTATACTATTTGGGCCACCATTAATTTTTCTAAATATGTAGAAAAATGTTAGCAGAAATATAAATACTTTTACTTTTCATTTTTGTATTTTATGTACATTTAAAGAAAATAGCAGGTATTTGGTGTTTAAAAGCTAAACAGAAAAAACTGTCATAAGAAAAATCAGTACAAATGTAACTTTCCAACATTTTTTTATTGTAGAAAGTACATTTTTGTATTTGAAGAAATATTCAGCATTATATTTGGGCTTTTTTCATTCAGGCAATCTACAAACTACTGGCAAGCATCAATGGCTCTTGATTAGAGTAAATAATCAAAACCCTCTCTACTGAGATTCAGAGATGTAAACAATGGCCCAATCTGACTCTGACTGACGTCAGTCAGAGCTGGAGTGGGCCCTCAGTGTTAATAATATATGCAATCATCATCAGAATGGCTTATTATTGGTATTTACTGGCATTCCCATTTTAATTTTACATCGCATTTGATTACTCTAATCCAGTCTTTTAACTGACCCTCTCTCTCACTGAATGAATAAGTGAGCATTAACATTTTTATTCCTTCTTTAAATGCAGATAAATATTCCCTATTCTTCCAAGTTTACCTCTTATTTTTATAGCAGTAGTGTCCTCTTCCCAATGTCACTATTCTGTGGTCATTGAAGTTAATAGCAAAACTCCCATGGGACCAGGATTGGGCCTTATGGCAGAGACTAAGAACATAAGCTGATCACAGGAGGCAAGAGGGAATGCAGTTCATAGTTTTAACACAACTATTTCATTCTGGATGATCTTTTTCTGCCCTTTTATGTTACCAATGACACATTTCTATAGTAGGTTTTACTATAGACTTATTAATCCCAGTCCTGATCCTACTAAGTGATCCATGCATGGTCACATTGTAGGATCATCGCATATCAAACATGAGCATGCTTAAAACGAAACACAACACGCTGCATGTGTATCAACACATTTGGCTAACAAAGCCTGGATTTTGAAGGAGACAAATTCTGGTTTCCATTCTAGTGCACATAGCTCCCACTGACTTCTGGGTGGGAAAATAAAGTCAGAATTTGGCCTTTTGTGTGTAAGCTTATTTTAGTTAAAAAAAAAAGTACATGCTGAATGTGAGCCCTTTATGATTTCAGCATTACTGGCGTGCAGTTGAATCTTAGGTTTGAATCTTGCATTACTTGGGCATGCAAAATTCCCACTGACATCAACAGAAGTTTTGGATTTGCAAGGAATTCAAGATTTAGAATAAAATTTTCAAAAGTGTATAAGTGACTTGGGAGCCTAAGTTCAATTTTCAAAAAAGTGATCTAGCATTTAGGAGCTTAAGCTTCATTAACTTTCAACGAAGTTTAGGGTCCTAACTGACTAAGTCACTTTTGAAAATAGGACTTAGAGTAAAATATTCAAAAGCATCTTAGTCCTTATTTTTTTTATAAACAAGATTGACCTACAGAACAACAATACACATGTGAAAGCTGTAACTGCACTTTGTTTTACTCACAATTCAGCTGCAGGAGGTAACATAAGGTATTGAAACATTTTGTAAATCATCATCGGATTCATAATATTTTACATGAAAAAATAAATAAATGTAGAAATAAATATATCTGTAGTAAAAAATAAATGTTTTATGTATCAATAAATAGAATGACTTGGATTCATTTTTCAGTGTAGCAGTAGCTCTCTAGTAAATGAGCTTTTTAGCAGTAATGAGCGTGTTCTTCAAGAGCATGGCAACAGTCATAGGTCCTACTCCTCCGGGGACTGGAGTGATAAAGCCAGCTTTCTTCTTTACCTCTAATATAAAAAGAAAAAATATACTACTGTAAGAATATTTCCAAACAATCTATTTTCAAAAGCTCTGATATTTCAAAAGTGCGCATGAATTTACTGTGTCATCAGCTGGAAATCAGTGGCGCATCTCAGAAAAGTTTGGGAATCTCACTTTGAAAATAAAAATGGAAGTCCAAGTCACCTATGCGTCTGGCGGATGGGATTACAGATGGACTTCCACCACCACTGTTCTAAAAATGTACAAACAGCAGGGCTGCGGTTGAGGTTTGAGCCCTCTGTCTCCAACCCCTCTCCTCAACCTGGACTACCGCCTGTGGCCAGAAAACTTAGTGTCCAACAAAGGAAAGGGAGGAATAAAGAGAGAGAGGAATTTACTGACATGGCTTAGAGATCTGGGCTAAGACCAAAAGACAAAGTTGGGGCTGAATGGATTCAATGCCTCAAGTAATAAATTCTCACGGGGGTCAGTTTTACATAATCAGTTTCCCCAGGAAGCTGCTGAAAACTACACCAGCAACCCAGTCACAAACCTTGAAACATTACCCAGGGTTAGGACATTCTTTCATTACTCATGAGAAATACTAATGGCAGGATCCCAGACATTTAAAAAACAGCCTTTAAGGACACAGGAGAAATGGAAAACAGTGTCATGTTAACCTGTTGACATGGGAGATGGAATTTCTTGACACAATGTGCTACTTATATATTTTGCATAAGGTTAACAATTGGAACTCCAGGCTCACCACTTGCAAGGGAATCATTTAACTTTCAGAAAACCCAACAAATGATGGAATGCAATCAATAAATTACGGGCTAGTTGTGGTTCCTCTACATGGCAAGTCTATTTCTGCACTCAACTGCTGCAGAACATGTGATTTTTTCAGGTTGTACATCTTCACCTCCCCACTACCAGCTTCAGAATTGGCAGTGCTAGCTCTTAAGGAATTGCCAGAAAAATCAAACCCCGTTGTTCTTGCCAAATGCATGAAACAGAATAGAGGAGTGAACTGGAATTGCTAAACAGTATTTGCCACTGAGTTGGACTCTGCATAGCATATGGACACTGCTCGAGAACAGTGTGGGAAAGGCACGTACTCACAGCATATATCTGTGGATTAAGAAGGAAATATCTTTTTTTCCCCTAAGTGGACCATGTTCACCTCTGATGTAAGTGGGACTATCCCACCAAAGTCAATAATGGGCTGAAATTGCACCATTATTTTCAAATTAAACATTAGATGAGATCCATGTAGATTGAGGGCTAGAAAATTAGGCAGCTAAAATATGAGGAATAAAGTTACTTGCCAATACTACAGAATAATTAAATTTACATGTATCTGGTGCTCGATTGGTGAGTAAAATGAAAGATCTTAGAAAGAACTATTGAGAAGAGTAAAGGAAGGGTTGCTACAAGTTTAATACACAGGATATTAATTAATTTTCTAGTTGTTTTTTTGGTAACAAACAATTGATTACGAATGACGATACCTCTCCATACTATTTTTTGCAGTTAGGGCCTGATGCTGCATCCACCGAGGTAATCGACAAAGTTCCCATTGAGTTCATTAGCGCCAAATCAAGCCCTTACTGAAGCAAAATCTAGTAGTGGTAATTAAAGTTGATAGGGTTTTAATAACTGAATTGATTGATGCCACTAGACATGTTGAAAGCTTTTTGAAAGGTGAACATAAATTGCAATGTGGTTTTTTGCTTACATTATACAATAAGAATGAATTTGATGAAATAGGACACTCACTCTTAAAATTCTCAGATACATTATTTGCCTTTTCTTTTATTAGTTTTATAATTTTGAACTACTTACTACTCATTTTTTTATTGAATTTGATGTGTTAGTTTAGTAAAGTTATCACTGCACTGTCCCAATCAATGTCATAATCATTGAATGGAACTATACCCATGCCTGAACGAATATTAGCACATATCAAGACTGTTATCCCGTTTTGGGGAATAACATAATACTAATTAAAACAGAATGTATCTCAAATGGCAACAAATTTGTTTCCAAGTGGTAATATTTCATGGTTTTCTTTGGGGTACTATTCAGAATGCAATTTATACCATCTTATTTACAAAGAGATGCAATATACAAACTGAAGATGTTTTTCCTGTAGAAAGCTTAGCAATGAAAATCATGGATAGTATTAATTACCTGACATGCTGGTGACCCTGCTAGGACTAAATGCATAGGGTGCTGTTTTTCTCAGATGCTGGGCAGTTTCTATTCCTGCACTGTATTGTTATGTACTGTACCATTATCCTGCAAAGGTTTAATTTTATACTGGCTTACATAACTACCTGCCTAGGGTCAATTTGCAAAGGACAGTCCAAGGGCCACATTTTTAAAATGAACAGTAGGTGACTAAGTAAAGCCATCTAAAAATGAGTTTGCCCTTGCAAAAGGGTGATTGCAGTCTGGTAAATCCCTATTTAGAGGAGTAAACGTGGATGTGTTGAATGCATTTTTTGCAGACAAACTTCGGTGCCCAGATCTGAAAATTTGGCCCTGAAAGTTATAAGTAGATTTGGTTTGACTGTGAAACATGATAAATCAATGTGCAGTTTCTGAGATGGTGTTTGGATAGGACAGACCAATCAGCAGCAAATGACGTGTTGCATTACCAATGACTTTGTCTCACCTTCACTTTTAGGTGATGTAAAAGCTCTAGCCTCTGAATCTGCTTTAACTGCATGGAGACTCTTGAAACATACAGTGCCCTAAGCATTTATTTGGCAGTCTGGAAAATGCCAGGATTCTAATTAAGCGCTTAAGGGGAACGAGTTGTCATTTTGCAGCTTATTTAGAACTTTAAAATATTTCTTTGATTCTTCACAAGAAACGAAAAGCAGATTGTTTCCTTGACAAACAGGATCCTCTACTTTGGGAACAGTCTTCATTTGCTAGGTTCCTTTAAAGTTAAGAACTTCAGACATCTAAGAGGATTAATCACAGAAGAGTAGATGACAGTGCTCTTATGCCAACCAACTAGACTCACTCTTGTCAACAACAGCCAGATACAAACATAACTTCACTCTTTGAACTAAACGTTTGTGGGTAACAGTCTCAAGGAGCAGTCTGCAACTTTTGCAGATCAAAAGTTGAGCTGTGTACAACACTCACGAGAGCATTTTGGCACAAACATTACATTTAGCACGTTATTTACTCCAAATTGTCATTAATTTAAAATGTAACTTTTTCATTATATATTTCATACAAAGTACTATTTTTTCCCTATGTGAATATCTAGGCTGTGATTTTCCACTTTGTACAGTAGTTGTACACCAGTGTAACTCCATTGTTTCTAATGAGGATGGGGAATGGGGGGTGCAGGGGGGGTTGGATAGGCTTGGGAGTCCCGGGGGGCCTGTCAAGGGGTGGGGGTGTGGATATGGGTTGGGGCAGTCAGGGGACAGGGAGCAGGGGGGGTTGGAAAGGGGGTGGAGTCCTGGGGGGAGTGGTTAGGAGCGGGAGGGTCTCGGGAGGGGATGGTCAGGGAACAAGGAGCAGGGTGGGTTGGATGGGTGGGGGGTTATGAGGGGGGCAGTCAGGGGTAGGAAGTGGGAGGGGGCGGATGGGGCCAGGCTGTTTGGGGAGGCACAGCCTTCCCTACCTGGCCCTCCATACAATTTTGGAACCCTGATGTGGCCCTCAGGCCAAAAAGTTTGCCCACCCCTGGCCAAGAGCCTCAATCCACATGGTAGAGATGCTTGCAGATATTGGCCAATTTTTCAAAACATCCCACTCATGTGGGATGCCCTACCTCAGACCCTTAGGGTATGTCTACACAAAGAGTGCTTTGCTGGTATAGCTATACTTGTATACTAGCCTGGCAAATCGCACCTAGTGTGAATGCAGCTTATACTGGCAAAACTGAGCTTTTGCCAATATAGCTCAGTCTGTTTGGGAGTGAAGGGGTGGGGGTGGGGGGCTGAAATAAGCTATAATGGCAGAAGCTCAGTTTTGCCAATATAGGGCTTTTGCCAACATAGCTCCGTCAGGGGTCACACCTCATCATGATCCTGACCAACATAGCTAGGCCAGCAGAAGTTTGTTGTGTGGAGCTAAATTCTGATTTTCAGAAGTGCTGAGTACCCCCAGCTATCATTGCCTTCAACAGGAGCTGTCCCCTTTGGTCCAAAAGAGAAGATCCAAACACACCAGGACTACCTGAGTGAGAAAGCGTGCGAGTTTGAGCAACGTCTGGATATAACAATTTATTTAATAGGTTTGGGGTGTAGTAAGCATAGAGAGACAAAATAAGCAATGAACTGACAGCTGTTTACACCAGGATTGAATTGGTTCAGAGACCAACAGCAGTAAGAGACAATCTGGATGGAAAAAGTCAGGCCTGATCCTGCTTGGAAGTCCATAGCTAATTTCACATTGTCTCTGTACTTGGACCAACTCAGAACATCTGAGAACAGATATGGTGTGCGTCTCTGCATGGTCAGAAACTCCGGATGTTTTGTGTAGAAAATATGCTATGGGTACTTCAAAAACTGTTGCAGCCATCAAATTTACTATCTGCTGCAAAATCCTTATTGACATATGGAGGCTCTGCTGCAGCCTTCCTGCCAAATCTATGAAACCCCAGACTCTGGAAGAAGGAAGGAAAAAGAAGGGTTTTAGTTGAGCCATATGAGAAACTCCAGGCAGTTATCAGCAAATGCCAGGTTATCCTGGGCACATTAGAAGTCACTGTTGAGAAAAGACCCAACCTGAACTCTGGGGACAGAGTTCACCTGCAAATCAGAGACAAGAGGGGAGGTTTTCAATAGCACCTAAGGGAATTAGGAGCACAAGTCTCACTGACAGTCAGTGGAACTTGTGCTCTTAAGCCTCTCGGGTGGTTTTGAAAATCTCCCCCAGGACTAATAGGGGGAAATACTTAAAAATTCAAACATGATTAGGCCCTTTGACATCAATTCATGTACATGATAAAGTGCTGCATAAAGCCCATTGTGTTGGGCCTGCACCAAAATACTTATTCCTCTTTTGAAACTTACTAAAGCTATTTACTTTAATGATACTCTGTGGAAGTGAGTGCCACAGGCTAATTATATAATGTTTTGTATGTTGCACAACTATTCCCTATTACAATTTTTATGTTTATTTCCTTTGAGTCCCATCAGATGTCTGTTTTAACCTTATATTCTGGGGAAGAGTAAGCATGGACACCCACATGATTTTGATCCTCATCTCTGCTCAAATGTGAAGCTTGAAAACTTTGTTTTATTATAGTTTCTTTGAGCATAAAGAGAAATTTTATAAATACCATAAAGTAAAACTTTATAAGATCTTCAAAAACAGATGTAGAGAGCCATCCTGAACTCCTTCCAGCAGAGGTGGGAATTCACCCCACTGTCCACTTTTAAAGCATTTAAAGCTTGCTTTAGTTTTAAATAGCATCTTTCAGTATTTATAAAGCAGGGAATCCAAGATGTTAGTTGTGATGTGGCAATTGAAGATCCCACCCTGCTGTTAAAGGTGATCTCAAATCATACTGCTTGATTAATCCAAGCCATATTTATACATGTTTCTTATAAAGGAAATTTAAATTTGGATTGCCCATGTGAGAATTAATGCCCCGCTTTCTATTCCAGTGCACATTTTTCTATGTCAAGGATGGTTTAATAGTACAGAACAGCTGAGATTAGGGAGGGTGGCAGGATGGAGACAGGTGACACTTTAAACTGTTACTGCATATTACTGCTGGCCATTTAAAGCATCTTATATTCAACCCTAAAAAAAAAAAAATCAGATGTGTATAAATATGAATTCAGCCAAATGGTCAGATTTGTATACTAACCGATTATAATTCAGAGAATCATTAAATTAATTCTCAGTACAATACTTTCCTCAATTTAAGATACTGTTGGTGAAAACAAACACGTTAAACAAAAATGCAAATATCTAATAACTCAGATTGTGATTACCATATCATTTTCACTCGATATAATGGCTTGCTCCACTTCTTAACTGCTAAGTCGAATAATCTGCATGTAAATGTTTTACTTTACAGCCTATATGCATCAGATTGTTGCTGGTTCATTAGTATCGGTGAAAGTTTCACTAAATCATTAATCAAAACAAAACAATCTCCCTATGGCAATGTGCAGTTAAGTACTACCTATAACTTCAGTGGCATAACACAAGTTAAAGTTCCTCCCTCCTTCTGGGATCTTCCCTCACCCCAGGTAAAATCCTGAGGAACAAGCCACAGCAGAACTTGTCAAGACATACACAGCACAGTACTATGTCTGCATGTACAGAAACTTTGAATCATGACCTGGCCATCCGGATATAGCTTTATGTTATATTCAGAGTGTCAGATAAACTTTTTAAAGAAAGAAAGAGAAATGTGGCACACATATTTAAGATGTGTTTATGCAAATTATGTTCCCTTGTATATACTAGTAGTTTACTAGTTTTGTTTACTATATTTTGTTGCAGTTCTGAACAGCATCTGCTATGTAACATTTCTTGTACCATTTTACCATCTTTTACTTACTCCTGTACAAAGCAGCAAATGAAGAGAGCATTTTGTTACAACTATATTTTCATAATAACTTCCTGTATATCTCTATTTTAAACATGCAATTATACATACGCACATACATGTCTAAAATATATCTAGGATCAAGCCTGTTGCTCTACTCATGAGAGTAATTTCATTGACTTTAACAGATCTTTATGTGTGAGTAAAGCAAGCAGGATTTTGTCTAGTTTGTGTGTGTGAAGCTCTAGTAGTCCTTTAAAAAACATTTTGAATACAATTGCGCTGTTGGACTGAGAGCCTGTATGCCAAGACTTGAAAGATTATTTTTAAAAAATGTGAATGAATTTAATGCATATCAAAAATGACGGGCCAATAGCTAGAATGTGGATAGGTGTAAGCTTCCCACACACAGCTCTGCCAATAAACTTTAATTTTGAACTATAACAATCCTGCTATTCCAGTCTAGAGCTTCTTTTGAGCAGACATTGTCAATCAAGACGTATTGTGCAGTTGTTTGGTAATACATTGCACAAAAACAGGATACTAAAATGAGATCAATGTGCACATTGTCATTTGTGATCTAAGATAGGATAATTTCACCAAGATTTTCAGGATCAAAAGATTTATATATAGCAAGTCTTAGCATGGAGAAAATTACTTAAGCAAAATTAATATTTTAAAATACGAGTTTCCAGTGGAAGTACAGAAAGATCCTTGATAACAGCAACTTGACCAGTGATGCTGTAATACATACTATATGCAATTGGAGTCCCTAAACTTGTTGAGGTCTGGGGATGGCTTTCTCTTAGTGGTCATGGACACAAGATGCCTAAAGGGAGATGGGAAACTTGGGGAGGAAGTGGCACCACAGCCCTTTGCCATTGCTTCCCCTGCACCTGTCATCAGTGCTGGTATGCATTTTATAATTATATGTACCAGTTTCCTTTAAAAACAGTCATACTTGGGCTCTTTAATAGAGTATGTATTAAGCTTAGATACAACTTCTTGCTTTGTCAATACACTTCTTCAGGTGAGGAGAAAAGATCCGATTTGACAAATTAATTTAACCATCTCATTTTTAAAAATAATCAAATACCTTAAACCCAACTTATCCAGTACTTTTATATCAGAAGGGGTATTTTTCTTACCTTCAAAGTCCACATCCCCTACTAATTTGGTTTTCCGTGTCAGAGGATCATGGATATGGTTGATGCCTACATCAATCACAGCTGCACCTTCTTTAACCATATCAGCTGTAATCAACTTTGGAATACCTGAAATCATCAAGAAATATTTGATTAACACAGCCAGATACAGAACTAAGTAATCTGCTCTTAATTATAGAAAATTATACAATTGGTTTATTTTTTCAGTATCTTTGTCATAGTTTTGATACACAGAAAACACCATGGTTTTAATTAGATTTTGAGGGTCAGAAACAAGGTTGATGTCAAGAGGCTGTGTCTACAATGAGCAAATAATTTCAGTGAGGCTATGTAAGATCCTATTTCACAGCACATCCTTGGATTCTTTGATTTCCCATATATTTAACTGTTAAATATTTGACATTCCAACCATTTACCTGAACAGCGTACAATATTGTTTACGTAACATTGCTGACACAAATTTTACTATTCTAGAAGCAGATAAAATATTGCAACTGTTCGACATATACATGCAGCCACTAGGAGATCTAGCAAGACATTGGGGACTCAAGATATGCAGGTGACACACAACTCTATCTTTCACTACATATGAAAACACCACTGTCACCAAGCTAACCCAGTACTTGACTGAGATCAGTTCATGGATGAAGAATAATTGCTTGAGGTTGAACCTGGACAAGTGGAGGTTACGTTACTGGCAGAAGTAAATGCAGAGAAGTTTGTAGCTATGAAACAGTCTCCTTTGGTTGAAGATACACACCCAAAATCGGTTAGTCAGTCCACATTTTAGGAGTGCTCTTGGATTCCTTGCTGATGCTAAGCAAGTGCAGAGCAACCTCCATAATAACACAAATAAATAATTCTACTACCTATAGCTAGTTAGGAGATTGCATCCCATCCTGATGGATGATGACCTGGCCTCAGTAAAACACACCTTCATTAACTTCTAACTGGACTACAGCAGTGCAGTCTACCTGAGCGTGAAGCCCTCAGCAACTAAGAAATTCCAACTGAACTCAAGTGCACAGTGCATGTCTTCAACCAGCCATCACTAATAAAAACAACTTAATACACATAAAAAGAAAAACTCACATAATTCCCTTCAGCTCAGAGAGAAGATGGGAGAAAGAGAAAACCACAGATGATAGTTACGTCACTTAAAACACTATACAGGAAGATACCACGGTGATGAATGTGGTATAAGAACCAGAATAGAATGGAAGGTTATCTCAAAATTTGCAGTTTTAGCTAAACTTCCTTATAATCAATCATTAGAGGAAATAACTAGAATTCTACAAATGCCAAGGTTGTTATCCAAGGTAATTGGTAAGCATAAGGGTGACCTCTTTGTAGACACACATGCAGCCTGATCTTACTCCCATTGAAGACAACAGCAAAACTCTTTTGATGTCAATGGAAGCAGGAATGGTCCACAAAGACTCTCTTCTTTGCAAGAATCCTCATCGGAAGGAGCTTGATTTTAACACCGAGGCTTGTGCAGAGAGATGACTGCTCTAATCTGGTTTCCAGGCTCTGCTAAAATCCAACATAAGCTCTTTGAACCATTTCAACAATTCTCTTTAACGCAGAGAAAAGCCCTTCCTGTCAAGAACAGAATTTTAGTGCCATCTTTTTGAACTGTGTTCCAATATTTAAATAAACTTATAGTGTTTTATATTTTTAATGTGACTTATTGCTATGGCTTTAGAGACAACAACAATAGATCTGACTAGACATCAGACAGATCTGCCTGGCTAGGCAGCTAGTTAACTAACAGTTCCCTCAACTGTTAAGACAAATACTATACGACACCTAAACCATTATGTGCTATTGAGGAATAAAGTATAGAAATACTTGTACATTACCTCCATATTCTATTTTACATGATCTAAAAGGAATGACATGTTATTCTGATAAGTGTAACCACTCAAAGCCATTTCCAAATTTTCTTACCTATTACATTACAGAACCCCCCGCTTTTTAAATGAGAAAACATTCCATCTTTAAAATAAAATACAGTCTTGCTTCATGTGTTATAAGGACACCTTCATTCTCTTGACTCTGCCACTCTTTAGTAATATGGTCATTCTAATACTCTAGAACAGAACATCTGCAGTGCCCCTCAGAGATATATGTTGTAATAGGTTTCCCTTCTCCCACTAGCTGGGTCACAGGCCAGAATGGTTTGAGAGAGCTGTGGGGGGCAGGAGAATAGAAAGCAAAAGTGAGTGTTTCTGGATGCAAGCTGTTTTAGGGGAGAAAGGGACTGCTGTATGAGAGAGAGGTGATACAACAACATTTCTCTCTCTATATTGTATATAGATGAGCTTGAAAAGTGTTGAAAGAGGCAAATTTTCTAATATACGTTCCAATAATGTTGAGAGGTGCTGGCCTATGTCTATTTCATCAAACTGTTACACAATAAACTGGAAGTTGTACTGGTAATAGGACCACTCCACAATTTTATGGGGGGAAATTATCTGAGCGGCATAGAGTCATACTCTACAACTCTTATTAAAGCTAGCAGGAGTTGCACAGCTAAATCCTTTATAACGATTTGAGAACATGCCCCATTAACACAGTAATACTTAAACTAAACAAAAAAAATTGCTTGCTCCTCCCCCCCAAAATTAACACAGTTATTTAATTCTGCCTCAGCACAGAGGGCTGGACTAGATGACCTCTTGAGATCCCTTCCAACCCTACATTTCTAGGATTCTGTGATTTACCAAAGTCTCCTTTGCATATCAACGGCTAGGAGATCACTGACTCCTAACATGCTTTATGTCTAATATGTGGGAAATTCTTAAATGCGTAGGTTTTGCAGAAAAAGCTAATTATCTATTTTTTCAAAATCACAATTTAGGCAGAGCTGTTTTCTGCAAGAAATGTGAAATAAGAACACTTGAGGAAATGAATAAACCATTGGCTTGATAAAATGCAGGCTTCAAAAACTAACAACTAAATGGAAGATAGAGTATTGCATCATGAATAGCATTTATTGCAGAAAAGGAGTCAAACTGAGAGCCATCCTGCAAGTGGGCCTGCTATAGATGTGTTAGGGAACACACAAGGAGCCTCCTCCTGCTGGCACTTCCCACATACAGCCCTGTCGCAACTGTGGTCCCACCACAAATGGGGTGGGGAGGAAATAGGTTCATGCCCTGAACTCCCTTCATCCTAGCAGCAGAGCAAGCCAGGCACATCGGGGAGAATATTGCACCATCCCAGAGAAAGATGCAGTCTGCACAGTTCCTGTGAACTCAGGGAAACTTAAAGGGATTATGCCTTCCTGAGGCGCGATCTCTCCCGAAGCTTCCACTGGGGCTGTGCAACTCCACGCCACACCCAATGCAGGGCTGCGTATACTTTGCCCAATCTAGCCCAGATATATCTCGTATTGTGTAATGAGTGTTGTATCATGTTCCTCTAACGAGTGACATGAAGAAAAAGTGTAAGCAACAGGTATTGCTGAATTGGTACTGAACGCAGTTTAACTGCAAGCATAGCCAACAACAAACTCTGTTCAGAAGCTGTGATTAAACCCTGACAGTAAGTTCTGATGAACTACTAAGCAGCATTTATCTACACAGACACGCTAAAGAAAATGATTCCACATCCATTATTATTTTCTACTTATAATTTGTGAATTCTGGTTAAGTGCACAGTCTAGTAATCACCATATGGGAGATCTGAGCTCAAGACCCGAGCTTGTTTTCTTGCTCCTAAGCTGGCATGTGAAGAAGTGCATTTACCCTGTCAGGGAAAGCAGCACCTCACTTCACATTTGAACAGAAATGATAAGCCTCAGAGTAAGCCATACCCATATTCATCTGGAAGGCAGTTAGCAAGGCTTGGGGTTTGGAGTGTGGAGGAGTGATCGGGGAGGTGAAATGACACAAATCCTGTGTACAGCAAGAGGGGCTTGAATGACCACTGTGAAAAAAAAAATAGAAGAACTACATAGACATTGGCCAAACTTGTTTCTAATGTTGTTAAGATGTATATTAAAAATATCATTAAAGCAACATTTGCCATCCAAAGTTGGAACTCTGATCAGTTCTTTATTTAGTAAAGAAAAGCCCAATCAAAACACAAGTATTTCTGTCTACATATCTCCAGTAATATCAAACCACTGAACTTTCCAGTTACTAATTATAGAAAATCCATTCTTTCAACAGCCCATTCTTCCGTTTACCTCTTTATACTGCAATTGTACAAAACAAGGATGAATAATACATACATAATACCAAAACACCACATTTAATTTGCCAAGACTGCCCTTAATTCTAATAGCAAAAGAAAGACACTATTGTTACCTGAACATGGCCTCCAGCTGATTTACGGAAACCCTACTGTCAGAAGCTGAATGACTCACCATTTTTGTACAGTACAGAAAATGTTTTAGTTTATATAATTATACCTGTATTAGCTGTGCACTGACTGGTTTCCATTCCTGAGTTCATCCTTAAGCTTCCCTAAAGGGAAGGTGTCATACATGATGAGAAACTAGTTTATGAATCTGCAAATATGAAGGGCAAAAACTGAGGGCCAAATCTCTTCCCTTACTCAAAACAAGCGGACCCACTGAAGCACCCTCAGCAAGGATGATCACAACCCACTTAGATAACACATTTAAAACGGATAGTGGCACCACAGTTGTAGAAACCGAGCACCTGGTGAGTTTTTAACATTTGCCATTGTAGTATTAAGGACACTTAGTATTACCTGCAGCTACTATTATAATGTCAGCTAGTTGGGTATGGATCTTCAGCTGCTCTTTTGGAGTATATCTGTGAGTAATTGTCACTGTAGCATCACCTGTAATGTACAATATTCACAATTAATTGTCATTTATAAAACTCCCATGAAGTATTTATTAACATGTGGAAATGATTCATTAGATTTTGGCATATTAAGAACACACACTTGATCAAATAAATTCCTGTCTTATGATCTGATACGTCATCAGATATATTTCTTTTTTATGACTGGACACCTTTTTTTCAGCATATGCAGAATGCCATTGCTTGCCCTCCCACAGGTACAAAGAAGTGCAACCATATCAGTCTCATCCTTCAAAAGCATAACCCAGTGCAGCTGTTTAACAGTGTGGACTAAATTCTTTTCTGGGTTAACGTCACTGAGGTTCATGGAATTACATGGGAATGAATTTGGCCTCATGAATCTATTTTACTAAATGTGATATGAGTATAGCATTATAAGACCCCTTCACTCATCACAACCTAAAACACTGGATATAAAGAGACTATGTTTATAACTTTCTCCTCATATGCCCTTGATCATTCATCTCTCTCTGTGCCTACTATACACCTCTCTTGCCATTCTGTGGCACAAATTCTGAGGGAGACTATGGACTTCTCTGTGTCTACAACCAGAGGTAACAGCAGAGATACCTTCACATCTCTGCATTTCCCGCAGGTCAGAGTTTAGTTTTCAATGTATGTTTTGGAGAGGTTTGAATGTGCAACAAGTGGTAATTAACGTTAACAGGAACAGCATTCATTCTTGTTGATATTTCCCTTTGGATTTGAAAATGGTTCATCGTGCAGGAAGGAGACATGCATGGCTCTGCCTCCGTTCTATCCACTACACAGCTTGGATTGCATGGGGATTCCTGGGAGCTATAACACCAATATGGAAGTCTACCACCAAGGATTTTCTGCTTACAAAGCTCTGCCCCTGGCTACCATTAGTTTCATGTTGGCGGCCAGCACATGGAATATCCCTGTTGATTGCAGTGTCCCTAGCAGATTTCAGAGAGGAGAGGATTTCTTTAAGAAACATTCATGCCCAAAACAATTAACAACACTGTCACTATTTGTGTATCTGATAAAATTCCTATTAGACAGACTTGAGAATGCCTGTCACTATGCCCCCTCAGGGGAAGAAATTATCCAGACCAAATCCTATGGTATTATCAAGCGAGGTATCTTGGCTGTCCTATGCCTTCTTCTCCTAAACCCCAGGAGAAGCACAATGATAGCTCATCTCACACTGCTCAGACACTTATTATTCCATTAATATGGATACCAAAAAAAGTAGAAAGGAAAATGTCTCCCAAATATCCATTTCTGCTTTTCTCTCATTGCAGATGCAGAAAAGTCTTGTTCCACCATCTCCTGTTACTTGCTGTTAAACAAAGAGCTGATCACTCATCTGTGCCAGAGACCACAGGAAGAGTTTGCATGGCAAATGGAGGCCTACAGTCTTTTGGGCTAACTCAGAAGCTTTGGAGACCTGCCCTTGCATGGGTGTATGTAGTTGGGCAAGGACAGTTCTTCTGTGTCTCCTAACACTAGACATGAAAAATCGTACAATTGTGGGGAACCTGACAGAGAACCCGAGAGTAGCCCATCATGCAAATCAAGGAGGTTTGTGAGCATGGGGACCATGCTTCCTGGTTGTCTTCCAAAAGCAAGGAGGAGATAATTGTGAAAGCAATGAAGGTAACAATCAGCAAAGGAGACTCTTCCTAGGCCCTGAGCCTGATGCCCCCTCTCTTTCTCTTTGCTATCTTCCCTGCATATGCTGAACCTGTTCTACCCCATGCTGTTCACCCTCCATCCATTTCAGGTCCCCTGGCACATTGTCTCCTCTTAAAATTTTACATTACAATTTTCACTATTTCAGTCCCTGCCATCTGCTCCGACACCTCAGGAATATCTATTATTGATCAAATCTGCACCTCATCTCATTGATACACTTTTCTTCCTATACCTTCAAACTGTGCCCTTGCTGGATTCCTTGTTCTTTTTCCCTATCCATCCTTCATGTATCCACCCTACTGTGAAGGTCACTCCCTCTTCCAGCATATGCCTGTACTTTATGTGCTCTCCCACAAGAGAAATGAATCATGAATACTACAGTAATTGGCAGCAGGGAGACACCCAGAGTGTGGGAACAGATTCACTGAATCAGTGGACCAGAGGAGGTTACACTGAGAGAATTTAAAAAGCTGTTGCAAAACTCACCTATCTGTTAAAGCTTATCCATAGCCAAAGTTAAAAACAAACAAGGAAAAAAAACAACCAAATAAGCCAAAAAGAAACCAACAAGCATAGACTCATAGAAACTGGAAAGGGTGAATCCCCTACAAAGTACCCTCTGGACATCAGCATACTGTACAGATCTGATCTAACTGTTCAGCACTTAAGTTCTTTGTTGATGGGGTCCCTGGAAAAAAAAACCTGGATGGTTGGCTGGCTGAAACACAATTCTAAGTGACAGGAGATAGACAGAAAAGATGATTAGGGATCAAAGGGAGGGCAGCAACTTTCCGTACTCAAATTCAGGCTCCAAGGATGAAGAGCCTGGCTGCAGCTGACTCTGAGTGTAAGATGGACCATTCTTCTAGAATCTCTTAGCTAAAAGGTCTGCTGTGATAACAACACCCCAATCATTCTTGTCAAGAATCCTATAGATGAAGCTTAGGCCTTGAGGTTACTTAAAGCTACATTTTCCTCCCTTAGCATCTTAGGGATCAATAAATGAAAGGAAATGCACAAAACAGATATTGTGGAAACAGAAAGGAGATATTATTCTTTCTGGAAACCTGCTGTCATATCTTTCGACCTACTGATTATCATTGGCACAAAAAGGTTTAATGAGGGAGCAATTCCACTGGCAAAAGTTTTTCTTCTCCAAGGATCTCGCTCTCACATAAGTGAATTGATACGTTAGCCAACCTGCTTGCGTATTGAGATGCTTATATTAGATGAACCACTTTATAGTTAATTTATTTTTTCCACCCAAATTGCAGAAGAACCAGATCTCCTCTTAGGAAATTAGCGCGATGGGTTTCCATGTTCATTGATATAAATAATAGATTCCAGATTGTCTGCACTGATCTATAATTGCTAAGATTTCAGAAAAGCACACTAAATGCCTCACATTGCCAGGACAATCTAGACTCTGGAAAACAGCCTGAGGTGTAGCTGCTATCCTGAATGGAAGAGCTTTATGCTGGTACTAATAATTCTGCATTACCACGTGCAGGAATTGATAATGTTGTTGAGCTTCTGGAATGTGTAACTCAACTCCTCCAAGCATAAGTAATGCGCCAGCTGAGCTGCTGCTGCCACTGATCTCAAATTTCTTGTAAAGAACAAAAGAATTCAGCTATTTTACATCATTGCTTGGTATCCTTAAGCTTCAAATGAACGGTGAAGAAAAGGGTAGCATGCCTAGTTCCTGTTCCATGCTAAAACTGCAACACCAGAGATGAAGTGCTGTAGACCTGCCCTCTCTTCTGGACTGATGGGGAGATCAAAAGGGATGAAGCCACAGAGGAGGAAATGTCCATGAGGCAGCAATTAGAAACTGATGTTATCAGTTCCCATTCCCTTAGGGAAAAAAGTCGAGGGAGGGGAAATATAGACCCTGACATTATGGAATCCAGAGCCAAGAAACATAGCTGTGTATCTAATAGGGGATCTCTGAAAGAAGAGCCACCTTTGCAACAGTAAATATGGGTACAGTTCTCATTAAGATTTTAGAAAGGAAGACTTTTATAAAGCTGAAAAGTCCTTCCACACCAACTTTCATCAAAGAAACTTCCTCTGAAGAGAGGAAATGCCAGCTTGTTTAGAAAAAAAAATACCTTTCCTTCATGCACATAATCACACAGCCTTTTGAGCTACTATATTACAGGCCAGAGAGTCTGCAGTCAAGAGTAGGCTGGAAACTTAATCAGCTTCTAAGGCTGAACATTACAGGCTTTCCCTAGAACTTCTGAGGAAGGATTTGTCCTTAGGCAATGCCTAAAGCCAAACAATTAGCAGCTGCACTGAAGAATGGGCTTCACATCCACAGCAGTTATCATGGGACTTGTATGAACCTCAAAGTAGGGAGCTTTTCTATTTATTTTGTGGTTAGGTTAAAATAGCATAAATATATTTTTTCTATACACCATTACCTAAGTTTCAAGAATAAACTTGGAGGAAAAGATTTTGCTGACTAAGGATTTTTGTGTGCTCCTGCTGAAATCACTCCACCAGCCTGCAAATATAGTTAGGATTGCAGCCTGGTTTCTAGAGCAACGGTTCTCAAACTGTGGGTCGGGACCCCAAAGTGGGTGGGACCCCATTTTAATGGGGTATCCAGGGCTGGCTCAGACTTGTTGGGGCTTGGGGCTGGGGCCAAAGCCTGAGCCCCACTGTCCAGGACCGAAGCCAAAGCCCAAAGGCTTCAGTCCTGGGTTGTGGGACTCAGGTTACAGGCCCCCTGCCTGGGCCTGAAGCCCCTGGGCTTTGGCTTTGGCCCCCGCACCCAGGATGGTGGGGCTCAGGCTGTGGACCTGCCACCCGGGACAGCTGGGCTCAGGCTTTGGTCCCCCCTCCTGGGGGCATGTAATAATTTTTGTTGTCAGAAGGGGGTCGTAGTGCAATGGAGTTTGAGAACCCCTGTTCTAGAGAAGAATACAATTTCCTTTCTGAGGCCAGCATCAACTTTCCTGCCAGAGGGATCAGCTAGGGAGGTGTTGCCATCTGCAGGACAGAAGGACTTCTAGAAACATATCAGTATAGTTGAACCCAGCACAGGAGAAGAGCCCCATAATTGAGATATGTCTGTAAATAAAATTGTATCAATTTATCAAAACTTTTAGATATGGGGGATTCCTCACCAGGAACACCTGTGACCTCTGATACAACCTAATCCTGATCAGATAAAGCTAGACAAGTTCTGTATCTTCTCTCAGCATCCAGAAAGATCCCCCTGTGCCCCTAACTTTTTCAGCTTTAAGAGAAGCCTGTAAATCCATAGAAAATAATTTAATCAGATTATTGATGCCATCCAATTTAACCTTCCTCAAAGAGTCATTGTTTGAGGATCTGTATTTATTGTTCTAACTGGGTTCTTAGGAGGAAGAGGAAAACCTTTTAAAGTTTCTTTTAAAGGTGTGTGGGTTTGTTTGGGGGTAGATGTCTTAGTCTTAGAAGAAACTGGGGGTGACTATTTTTTACTTACTTTTCACCTTTGCCCCTATTGGTGGAGGAGGAATAATTGTTGTCAGGGAAAGAACCACTCAGAAGAAATACAGAATGGGACTTGGTTTAGTGAGATTTGACAAGGAACAGGTGGATGTTCCATCAAAGGTCATAAATGTTTAAAGTGTGGTTCTACTCTAAGCAGTGGCTGGAAAAATGACACTGTGGGGCTAGATGCTTATTGCCCTTCACTGATTTCAGATAAAATTCTTAATTTTATAATTAAAAATATGCATTTTTAAAAATGTTAGACCTTCAAGCTCTCCATGAGATCTGAAAGTCAAGCTTTTTTTCTTTTCTGCTCACTCATCATCATCAATTACCCTGACCCAGAATGATGTGCAAGTGGATTCCAGATGCTCCTTAACAACAGGTTGCTGTATGCTAGGTGGTGCATCGTTGGTGGGATGGTCTTGGGAAATCACTGTGAAGTTTTTGATTTATCAGGGAAGTAGGGGTCAGAATGAGGGAAGAATTCTGACTAGTATTTTACTTTTTAGAAGTCAGATGGTAAGAGGTAGCTGGTTTATGGGGGTAGGTTCAAACATGGCATGATGCAAATTATAACCCTTAATGTAACCAGGAAACATACATGCTTTTAAAAAAGATTTATACCATTAGACCATTTCACCACAATTAGTATATTCACTCTCATTTATAGATTAAAACAAGGAAAAGGTATGTAAAATGTATGCCAAAATGCTAAATTTGAGATTTCAAATTAATAATAGAAAATTCAATGAAGATTCCCTTAGCAACTATCTCCTTGCTCTCAGGGATTACAAGAATGTTGTCTACTACCTGAGCATTGGGTAATTTGACTACAATGCAGTAAATAATACAAATATTATACACAAAAGAACTTCATTTTGTTTTATAACCAAAGATGTGAATACTGTTGCAGATTACAAATATCTATTATACTTGCATGATGTGTAAACTGAGTGTTTTGAGGAAACCAACAAAACGCTTCCCTTGTTTTATCATTTCCCTCTCACCTGGGCCCTGATTCTGGGCTGTGGCTGAGCTGAGGTTGTGGGAGCCTCGTAAGTACAAAGGTGGCTGTACACTACTTTTGCACCTCCCAGATTAGGCTACAGCAGGGGCCACTCAAAATATGCTACGCTGCAATGACTCCCCACAGAGCCACCTACCGTCACAGTGTGCCTGAAGTGCATAGCTCCATACCACTATGACAGGGGCTGTATAAGAAAGGGAGCCAGTTCTGCTGGCTATATGCCTCTAGGGAATCCCCTTTAAGACTGGGAGCTTTCCATAGAGCCAGCATACAGGGGTCACAGCACAGGGCAGAATCTAGCCCCTTGTGTCTGTAATTCAACCATTTGATAAAGACTGATTAAATAGGGATGGAAATCATGCCTACAAAGACAACTTTTGGATCTCCTACAAAGCTCCTATCAAGCCAAATAAGGGTTAAACTGACAGAAGCATCTTTAATTAATTCATCCTCTAATAAGAAGTCACCCAAGTCCCAAGTAACGGCCAGCTTTTGGGTTGGCAAAAACCCTGTTACACACCTACACATCCATCTTCCTTTCATTCCCACACTTGTTTTGTTATGGATGCTTTGATTAGAAGAATAGATAATTTAACCTATAAAACACAAAGACACCTCCCCAGAAGTACAATACATTTGACAGGGAGGAAAGCAGCACATTGTATCTTTGCCAGCCAGGAACACATTGGGAGTCTCAACATGATGGTGGGGGTGAAGGGGAGAGCCGGGGGAGAGTAGGCTGGAGGCACGACCTGGGAGCAGATACTGTGGTTGAGTGTTATGGGGGGAAATGTGAGGAGCCAAAGGCATGATGATGATCTCCTTTATCAAGCTATACAAAAAAAATTGGATTCTATTCAGTGGTTGGGTGAAGCTTTTGGCCGAGTCCCCTGCCTTGTTCCCCTGCTTCATTTCTCCAGTGTTCATAAATATAAAATCCTGCTTCAAAGGAGAGCCAATGAAAAAGCCACTTATATGTTGAACGGTACCTTATGCACAGAAACACAGGAGGAAAAGTACCTATTAGTAACAATAGTCAGAAAGTAGAGGCTTCATCCTTGACAAATAAAACAAGCAAATAAAGTCCTACAAAGTATATGCAGGGTAGGCATTTAAAGGCCATGTAAGATAATGCTATCCTTTTAGAAGGCAATGTTAGATGACAGTGTATTGTGTACAATACAGAAATGAATATTGAGTCTACAGAGATATTCAAATTCTGGAAAGAGTACAGAACTTGACAAATTAGCTCAAGGGGCATGAAAAAGATTTCCTAATGAAGCAAGGCTCATTGTATTTAAAGATATGTTTTGAGAAAGATGACAGCACAGAAAGTGTTTTTATAGCTTTTAAGAACCTTTGGCGTGAAACAATGAAACAGGAAATATTTCCAGGAGGAGGGCTTTCAGAAAGCTGAGTGAATATTGCAAAACAGTATTGCAAACATTTTCTGGAATGAAAAAACAATGATGTATTTCAGTGGTAATTCATAACCCTTTCATTTGTTCTCACAAATATTCATACAAATAACTTTCATGTGCAAGAACGTTCATAGAAAACAAAAGTCTTACAAATACCTGTGCAAATATATAGTTGCAAAGTTTTGTGACAGAAGTATTTGCATGGTCATCTAGAAACTGACTTAAACAGCTCCAGTGACTTATTCAAGCCCTCCCCCTGTATACAAAAGTTTCAGACATCCAATCATGGAACAGAAACAATAGCCCTGGGACTCAGATGTCCAGTCACACAGCATAAAAAATGAATTATGGATGGTGAATAGGAGTTGCTTATAATTTGTGAGAAATCCCATAGACTGAAAGATGTTTGCATAAAACATTAGTCAAATAAGCTTGAAAAAGAAGTTCATACAAGTTTAAGTCTGTTGATATAAGTAAATCTGCAAACAGACAAAGAACTAATTTACTCAAACAAACTATTTGCTACAAATAGTTTACATAGTTCTAGATATCAAATGTATATGGAGGAGTCATGCAATCATAGAATCATAGAATATTAGGGTTGGAAGAGACCTCAGGAGGTCATCTAGTCCAATCCCCAGACCAAAGCAGGACCAACACCAACTAAATCATCCCAGCCAACTCTTTGTCAAGCCTGACCTTAAAAACCTCTAAGGATGGAGATTCCACCACCTCCATAGGTAACCCATTCCAGTGCTTCACCACCCTCCTAGTGAAATAGTGTTTCCTAATATCCAATCTAGATCTCCCCACCCACACTGTAATTGAGACCGTTGCTTCTTGTTCTGTCATCTGCCACCACTGAGAACAGCCTAGCTCCATCCTCCTTGGAACCCTCCTTCAGATAGTTGAAGGCTGCTATCAAATCCCCCCTCCCCTTCTCTTCTGCAGACTAAATTACGAGGAGAGGCTGAGGGAACTGGGGTTAGTTATGTGCCCCAGCCCCCTAATAATTTTCGTTGCCCTCCGCTGGACTGTCTCCAATTTGTCCACATCCCTTCTGTAGTGGGGGGCCCAAAACCGAACGCAATACTCCAGGTATGGCCTCACCAGTGCCAAGTAGAGGGAAATAATCACTTCCCTCGATCTGCTGGCAATGCTCCTACTAATACAGCCCAATATGCCGTTGGCCTTATTGGCAACAAGGGCACACTGCTGACTCATATCCAGCTTTTCATCCGCTGTAATCCCCAGGTCCTTTTCTGCAGAACTGCTGCTTAGCCAGTCAGTCCCCAGCCTGTAGTGGAGCACAGGATTCTTCCTTCCTAAGTGCAGGACTCTGCACTTGTCCTTGTTGAACCTCATCAGATTTCTTTTGGCTCAATCCTCTAATTTGTCTAGGCCACTCTGGACCCCATCCCTACCCTCCAGCATATCTACCTCTCTGCACAGCTTAGTGTCATCTGCGAACTTGCTGAGGGTGAAATTCATCCCATCATCCAGATCATTAATAAAGATGTTAAACAAAATCGGCCCCAGGACTGACCCCTGGGACACTCCGCTTGATACTGGCTGCCAACTAGACATCAAACCATTGATCACTACCCGTTCAGCCCGTCATTCCAGCCAGCTTTCTATCCACCTTATAGTCCATTCATCCAATCCATACTTCTTTAACTTGCTGGCAAGAATACTGTGGAAGACCGTGTCAAAAGCTTTGCTGAAGTCAAGATATATCACATCCACCCCTTTCCCGATATCCACAGAGCCAGTTATCTCATCATAGAAGGCAATCAGGTTAGGCATGACTTGCCCTTGATGAATCCATGTTGACTGTTCCTGATCACCTTCCTCTCCTCCAAGTGCTTCAAAATGGATTCCTTGAGGACCTGCTCCATGATTTTTCCAGGGACTGAAGTTCGGCTCACCTGTCTGAAGTTCTCTGGGTTCTCTTTCTTCCCTTTTTTAAATATGGGCACTGTATTTCCCTTTTTCCAGTTGTCCGGGACCTCCCCCGATCGCCACGAATTTTCAAAGATAATGGCCAATGGCTCTGCAATCACATCCGCCAACTCAGCACCCTTGGATGCATTAGATCTGGATCCATGGACTTGTGCATGTCCAGCTTTTCTAAATAATCCTTAACCTGTTCTTTCACCACTGAGGGCTGCTTACCTCCTCCCCATACTGTGTTGTCCAGTGTAGCAGTCTGGGACCTGATCTTGTCTGTGAAGACCAAGGCAAAAAAAGCATTGAGTACTTCAGCTTTTTCCACATCATGTGTCACTAGGCTGCCTCCCCCATTCAGTAAGGGTCCCACACTTTCCCTGACCTTCTTCTTCTTGCTAACATACCTGTAGAAACCCTTCTTGTTACCCTTCGCATCCCTTTCTAGCTGCAACTCCAATCGTGCCTTGGCCTTCCTGATTACACCCCACGTGCTCGAGCAATATTTTTATACTCCTCCGTAGTCATCTGTCCAAATTTCCACTTTTTGTAAGCTTCCTTTCTGAGTTTAAGCTCACTGAAGATTTCGCTGTTAAGCCAAGCTGGTGGCTTGCCATATTTGCTATTTTTTCTGCACATTCTGCTATTCTTTCTGATTTAAGAAAAAGGTTTAACATTAGTTATGGATGTAGCTGTGCAGATTTTTAATTACATTTTCATGTAATTTAGGCCACATGTTAGGGGCCTAATTGACAACAGCAGTAAGTAACAGAATGCTCAGGAAGCAGGCCGAACTTTCATTGGAGCAAATAAATTCAGATGGCAGTCGTTACAAAGAAAACATTGCGAGAACTGGTTCATTTAAATACTGTATCAACAATTCTAAGCATGGGAGAACAGAGGCAGATCCTGAATACAAGTGAAGGAAACTGAGGTATTTAACTGGCCCGAATATCTAAGCTGTGAAACAGGTCATTACTAACTAATTCCATAGCAATTTCTCTTTCTGATTATAAAACAAAAAGTGTCTCAGATCACTAATTCTTCTGAGTCTTGGCTGGTAGAAGCCAGAAAACTGTACAGTATTTTTGCCTATCAAACTTCACTCATCTAATTAGATCAGCATTGCAGACAGGAACTTGGAAAGTTAGTCCTTCTTCCTTAAACCTCATAACTAACAATATAAGAGAACTAATTCTTCTTCTTCCAGGGCAATGAATGGCAAAACTCCCATTGATTTTCATGAGAGCAGGATTGAGCCCAAAGCTTTTCACTGACTATAATTACTACAAAAACATACAGAGAAGTTCCAAACACTAACTTTCCCACAGAGTCTTCATGGAAAAAACCAACTATATGATTAGTAACAAGCTTTCAACATTTCATTATATTAATAATACATTTCACTACACTCCTACTAAACATGACTGAAATTAAGCAACACCCATGTTTACTTCATTTATGAATGACACTTCTGCAGTTCTAACATCAAAACAATGTTGCAAGAGGGTAATATCTTATTTAAAATTAAATAGCATTTGTTATTCTTTTTACACTGCAATTATAGCGGCATATCAGTGCCGCTATAATGAAGGAAGCATCAGTAATCCCATTATAAACACTTATTTTTCCTTATTTTCAGGGGGGACATAAATTGAACCATAACTACATTCCTCCAGGCTAAGAGTTAACATTATAGGTCTCAGGCTGAAAAGATACTTTGTTTTTCATTTATAAACGTTGATAAGCAGTATACTACAAAAGTGGTCAGATATACATACCAATAATTTAAAAGAACATCAAAAAAATTAAAAGTAATATATAAAGTTTGGAGAATGAGGGATGTATCTGCATTATTTTTATATAAATATCATGTGTACCTCAGTTTACCTCTGTGATATCATCTTGCCTGGCTCCACAGAATTAAATCAAAGGATGCTGTTGGGGGAAATCATCGGGAAATGAAACTATGGCAAAAATAATGTACAGTTCAGAGAACACACCCTGGGGAAACAATGAGGAAGCTATCAATTGGGAAATACCCCTGGGCCAGATTCCAACTAGGTTGGCAAAGTTTACTCTTTCCCAGCCATACCCATGAACATAGGGGATGCTAAAACTTTAAAGATGCTGGTTTAGGGAAGAAGGAGGTAGAGTCAGTTGTCAGCAGCTGCCTGGAGGGCTGAGGGGAGAAGACTCTGACAGAGACACACTAAGAAAGCAACACAGAAACTGCAGCAAACCAACTCTCTCTCTCAACCTAGAGATGGAGATAGCCAGGCAGAAGGGAACTTACAAAAACTTGCAAGGAAAGATTACGATGTAGGTAAAGACCTATGCATATAAATATTTTTGTTGTTATCCTTTGTTGTGTGAATTATGTACATTTCGCTGAATAAACAATGCTTTCTTTTGAATAAAATATTTTGAGTCACTTTAATCAGCAGCTGTTTCGGGCACCCAAAGGAAAACAGTTTACAGATGCCAAACACAGTTGGATCTTTTGGGTTAACATGGTTAGTAAACAGGAGACTGAAGACCAGAGATCAAGTCTAAGAGTGGTAGGACCACATGGTTTCACCCAGAGAGGGGTGAAGGTAGCTAAACCTCTCCACAAAGGGGTGCAAGTTGAGAGAGATTAAAAGGGGTCTAAAGTGCATCTCGCCCTGTAACCGTGACAACATGCCTGACAGAAGATACTATTTTAATACAATAAAAAATTAATCATTATCAACAGTTTTAAGCTATATTGGAGCAAACAGTTTATTTGTTTTGGATGCATTTTCTCATTAATATAACTTAAAACCCCATCCTTATTTGACGTCAATGGAACTATTTATGTGCTTAAAGTTAAGAACGTGTAAGTACTTTGCTGAATCAGGGCCGTAGGTATATGGAGGCAAAAAGGGAGGGCCTGATCCAAGGCCAGTGGTAGCAGGAATTCAGCAGATGCTCAGCACCTTTCAGGATTTGATCCTAATCAGCTGTGTAAATTAATACTTATCACTCAGTAAGATGAAATCCAAATTAAGGGCCTTTCATGAATAGTCCCATTTAAGTCAATGTAATTATCTGGGAGAGAAAGACAAACTGCATTTGTTGCATGGCTTTGAAATCAAGATGAAATGGTTGTTGCTGAGACTATTCTCAGTGATGAAATATTGTGATTGGCCCAGAAAAAACAAGGGACAAGGAAGACAGGAAGATAAGGAGAGTTTGGATTATGGATAGTTTGTCTTACTGACACTGTGAGCTAGAAACAAACGACCATTTCTGCTTTGAGATTTGTGTTTCTTTGCAAGCTTTCAGTAAAGTCCTAAGGATGGACATGTATAAAAAATTAAGTCACTGCATATCATTTTTAACATTTCTACGGTCAACATTTCTTATAGATTTCAGAGTAACAGCCGTGTTAGTCTGTATTCGCAAAAAGAAAAGGAGTACTTGTGGCACCTTAGAGACTAACCCATTTATTTGAGCATGAGCTTTCGTGAGCTACAGCTCACTTCATCCACAGTATGCATCCGACGAAGTGAGCTGTAGCTCACGAAAGCTCATGCTCAAATAAATTTCTGATAGAAAATTTAATTTTGTTTTAATCAACCCCTTCCTCAATACATTGATAGAGACCACTGTCTAACTGCTTCAGTTGCGCTTATCATCAGATTCAGCGCAGAGGAATATCTATCTTGGGAGACTGTTTCTGCGTTTGTGTGGAATAGATTTGTTGGTGAGTAGAGAGATTTCAAATAGCTAGTTATGCACCTAAACAAGGTAAATGTAGGAACTATACACTAACAAGATTGCTAAGATGTGTTCCAAAAATGACAATTGGCCAAATTGAACATGTTCATTTTAAGTAGGGATTGATGAATCTCAGAAGTGCAGAGTTTGGGCTGAATTTGGATAAGTATCCAAAAGTTCAAATTCTTATCCAAACAATCTGAAACTCTTGAATTTAAACAATTAAGCTGGAAATTTTGCAAGAATAAATATTTTCATGAGATTACGAGCATGGTGTCTTCTGCATGGAAACTTGAAGGAAACATTATTAATCCAAACATATTCAGAATACAGAAAAGATTGTCTGAGTATGATTCTAAAAAAATTAAGTGATGGTACTAGGGATGAACTGTTACATTTTCTCTGTCCCCTTCCCCTTTGCATATCTCTCATTTTGCGCATTTTCACTGATCAGGTTATTAAAGTAAATCATAATATTCTTGGACATACCTCCAGGCCTTTCATGCTCTCCGTCTGTATGTAAAAGCATTGAAATAGGCATTCCTACATTCTTAGATCTTCCAGCGACAACAACATTTTTTCCAAATGTTTGTATTCCTTACAGGGAAAAACAGAATAAAAAATAATTCAGTTAGTCTAAAAGACCCAAAAAACCTCACCATTTGAACTTGACATGTCAGCCATCTGAAACAGTAAAGGAACAATTTTATCACCTATTCAAATTTCCTCTCAAAGTTAAATTTAGTATAAGTACAGTTAATCTACACCATCATTTTACTATTTCTTTTAGAAACATATTTTTCCCCCTATTTTAGTGTTAAAAGAGGTGTTTTAATAATAGGGAATTTTTGCCCTCAGTTTTATATTTTTCTGCAGAACTCATCCAATTTATCACTTAAATTATCTTTCATTATTGAAAACTGAGGTTCAGACAAACTCTAGTACAGGTACTTGCATATGATATTACAAAAATATGCAAAATATACTGGTGACCATAAAATTACATCATGAAAGATCAACGCATTGTTTTGACTATTCTCTCTGTGCTCAATTTATTGTACATCTACTGGCTTTAAATATCTTATTCTATCTGCAGAATACTGCTCCATCCATCTTACTAGTCTTTAAATATTCTTTTAATCCTTTCTTTTCCATTCAGACCAGTACAGTAACATAAAAATATAATACGAAAAAGTACGTTTGCTGCCAAGTTTTGAAATGCCAAACCAACTTTTGACAGCAGTAATCTCTTCTGCAGTGCAGAGAGAACACCTATTTCATTTCAATGTATTCAACTAGTTAAATTCAATGATGAGTTCACTGAAAGTTAAGACATCAATTGGGAGTTGAAAAAGAAGGAAAACTTCTTTTCCTCTTCTGATCTATGAATAAAAACTTGGTGAAAGCGCATGGGATCTACTAGTTCAAAAATGTGGAAGCACATGGTGACCAGAAATAATCTGTTCAATTCACTAACTACAGATAATATTTACTTTGTTTAATACATCAGTTAGTTTATCACACATTTTGAAAAACTTTATTTTACATTTAAAACTTTTCTTCTTATGCACCCAGCACATTTAAGGTAGCTTTATTTTAAAAAAATAAAAATAAAATTCTGTTTTTGTTCATTTTTAATTTAAGTTGAATTTCCATCCAAATAGAATTTGGCACAAATCACAAAAATCACAAAAAGTTAATCTAATAAATAAAGGCATAATCCTTAATTTTTTAATATAATAAAATATGTAAAAAGTTAAAAGTTCAACTAATCGTTTAAATAAATGCATATAGTACATCCTCCTGGTTAGCAAAAAGAAGCACCAAATTTATGAAAGGCTATATTTAGTAGCAATTCAACATGTTTTAAAGTATCAGAGGGGTAGCCGTGTTTGCCGCTTTTAGAGATCCAGACTAAGAGTCCTGTGGCAGTTTATAGACTAACAGACGTATTGGAGCATAAGCTTTCGTGGGTGAATACCCACTTTGTCGAATGCATGTATTCACCCACAAAAGCTTATGCTCCAATATGTTTGTTAGTCTATAAGGTGCCACAGGACGCTTTGCCATGTTTTAAAGTTTACCAACTAATGAGAATCAGACTTTCGTTAGGAAATAACTAAAAAGAACAAATGCAAAACATAATTCAAATAGTTTATTTAAATCAAGCTTTCCTACTTGCTGATTAAAATTGATTATTTAAATCACTTTGATTTAAATTAATCCATTCTGCTGTATTCTATCATGTAAATTTCCTTGTATATGCCTTCTTGCTAGCGTTAATTTTTCTTCTCCAGAACATTTCAATAGACATTTAGTTTCCTACCTGTTCTTTTTATAATTTCCCAAACAGCAGCAGCTGTGGCAGGTATAACAGAAGGTTGATCAAGACACAGTCGTCCAATGTTGATAATATGGAATCCATCCACATCCTTTTCAGGTGCAACAATATTGCAGACTGTTCGTTCATCAATATGATCTGGAAAATTGTTATTTAAAAATTATATTTTTTCTCAGCTGTCAACAGAAGTGAGTGCTCCCAGCCCAACTATTTTATTTTTAAGGAAAACCACATGTATTTTATTCAGTTTAACAGTGTGTCAGGTCACCATTATTATTCACCATGAGTAAACTGCCAATCTGATCTGGGGGAAAAATCCTTCCTAACCCAGCATATGGCAATCAGTAGTTTAACGGAGATCGATTTCAAACTATCACAACTTTTGTAACACAGACAAGCCCAGATACCTCATGAGTAAAAATTTAAATCAGTTGTTAAAATATAGCTGTTCATTGTTCTGTGTGAAAATAACATAGTGGTCTCAGACCAGGTTCCAGTGGATTGATGTCTGTATCACTCAGAAACCACCCCATAAATGACAGTCTAAACAGAGTAGTCAAGGACCAAATGAGAAAGGAGGGTGAATTATCCTCTCGCTTTTAGGCTATGTACACTACAGCTTATGTTGGCAGATGTTGCTCAGGTGTATGAAGAAAACACCTCCCTGAGCAGCATAAGTTAAATTGACATAAGCGCTGGTGTGGACAGTGCTATGCCAGCGGGAAACAGGCTCCTGCCAACACAGCTACCATCGCTCATTGGGGGTGGTTTAATTATGTCAATAGGAGAGCACAGAGCAGCATTGGTGCAGCGGTGCTGCTGTAAGCTGCCTAGTGTAGACACAGCCTTAGAGGTGGCCCCTCTAGATCAGTGCAGAGGCCTAAAGGCAGGGCTCTGCAAGAAAGAGGGGAGTTTACAAAGCCACTACTATAACTGTTCTGAGGTTATAGAGAGGACTTCAATCCCCAGGCTTTGATGTGGTACCTTTCACCAGTTCTAAATTCACAAGAAATACTTAATGAACAGCTCTCACCTCCACCCTTGAATCTGTTAATATCGCTGCTGCTTTTCAGACAAAAACAATGACTCCAGAGCTAAAAGTCAGGACACTCCAATCTATTCCCAGAGTCAATCATTATTCAGTAAATCAGACTTTGTCCTACTTACTTATGTTACACTGCCATCATGTGGCTAATTCATTTCACTGATTGAAAACTGTTGAAATTAATACTAGATAACAATAAAGTTTTGCACTTAAAAAAATAAAAAATACTTTCCAGCCACAGATCTCAAAACAGCTTATATGTCTACACTACAAAATTAGGTCGATTTTACAGAAGTTGATTTTTCAGAACAGATTTTATGCAGTCGATTGCGTGCGTCCCCACTAAGCGCAGTAAATCGGCGGAGTGCATCCACAGTACCGTGGCTAGTATCGACCTTTGGAGCAGTGTACTGTGGGCAGCTATCCCACAGTTCCTGAAGTCTCCGCTACCCATTGGAATTCTGGGTTGAGCTCCCAGTGCCTGATGGGGCATAAACATTGTCATGGGTGGTTTTGGGTACATGTTGTCAGTCGCCCCTCCCTCCCACCGTGAAAGCAACAGCAGACAATCGTTTTGCGGCTTTTTTCCTGGATTAACCATGCAGATGCCATAGCACTGCAAGCGGGAGCCCGCTCAGCTCACCGTCACCGCTGCTGTTGTGGGCAAGTCTACTGTGGGGGCTGCTGTGATCCAAGTAGCCAATGCAATCATTGACGTTCCGTTATCAAGGGTAGTGACTCTGGGAAACGTGCGGGCCTTTTTAGATTTTCGGTCCATCATATTCCTGTCCTTTGTCACTGGTGAAGAAGTCTTGCAGCCATACATTCCACATGTAACAGCTCCAGGGCTCTTGATCTTTTGCCTTGGCCACACAGCAGCAGGTGCCTTCGCATCAATGGTGAACGGCTCCACCGCTTCCGCTGCAACTCTGCTATCCTGATCTCCTGCGAGCTGGAGGCTTCTGCCTCAGGCTGCTCTCCCAACTGGCAGCACTGAGTGGTCACACCTACCCCAGCCTACCCCTTGTTCCCATGGCTCATGAAGCCTGGACAGTAGTAAGGAGCAGTTCAACTATAGGCTGAGTAAGTGCAGAATGGTGGTAGAATGTGCCTTTGGACGTTTAAAAGCTCACTGGCGCTGTTGGTCAGACCTCAGTGCAACCAACATTCCCATTTTTATTGCTGCTTGCTGTGTGTTCCATAATATCTGTGAGAGTAAGGGGGAGATGTTTATGGAGGGGGTGGGAGGTTGAGGGAAATCGCCTGGTGGCTGATTTTGAGCAACCAGACACCGATTAGAAGAGCACAGCAAGGAGCGCTGCGCATCACAGACACTTTGAAAACCAGTTTCATGACTGGCCAGGCTACGGTGTGACAGCTGTGTGTGTTTCTCCTTGATACAAACCTGCCCCTTTGTTGATTTTAATTCCCTGTAAGTCAAGCACCCTCCCCCCTTCGAAATAAAGTAACTATTGTTTTGAAACCATGCATTCTTTCTTTATTAATTTTAAAAAATTGAGATAATGGACAAGGTAGCTGTGGGTGGTTTTGAGTACATGTCGTCAGTGACCTCTCCCTCCCTCCCTCCATGAAAACAACGGTGGACAATCATTTCTCACCCATTTTCCTGGATTGCCCATGCATACGCCACAGCACAGCAAGCGGGAGCCTGCTCTGATCACCGCTGCAGTTGTGAGCATTATAAACACATCACATTTGCCCTTGGAGATTTTGGCATATATATTGGCATTACGTCTTTTGGAACAGAGTTCTGATAGCTCGGATTTGTCTCCCCATACAGCGATCAGATCCAGTTCCTCCCGTTCGGTCCGTGCTGGAGCTCTTTTACAATTCTGGGACTGCATGGTCACCTGTGCTGATGAGCTCGCCACGCTGGCCAAACAGGAAATGAAATTCAAAAGCTCCCGGGGATTTTCCTGTGTACCTGACTAGTGCATCGGAGTTGAAAGGGCTGTAAAGAATGGTCACAATGGAGCATTCAGGGATAGCTCCCGGAGGCCAATACCGTCGAATTGTGTCCACACTACCCCAAATTCGACCCAGCGATGTTGATTTTAGCGCTAATCCCTCATCGGGGAGGAGTACAAAAATCGATTTTAAGAGCCCTTTAGGTCGACAAAAATGGCTTCACTGTGTGGACGGGTGCAGGGTTAAATTGACCTAATGCTGCTAAATTTGACCTAAACTCATAGTGTAGACCAGGGCCAAGAGATAGTAAACCTTAAAACCTTTTGTGAAGTATAGATTATTTACTCCCATTTTACAGATGGACACCTCTCTGTGCCTTAGTTTCCCCAAGGTCAAAGAGCAAGACTGGCAGCAAAGGTGGAAACTTGATCTGACTCACAGTCCTGTACTTTATTAATTATTATTATTATTTGTATTACAGTAGACCTTAGAAACCCCAGTCAGGAGTCAGGGCCCAATTCTGCTAGGCACTGTACACATGTGTACCAAAAAGACAGTTCCTGCCCTTAAGAGCTCACAATCCAAGTGCATGATGAGACAACAAGTGGACACAACGAGGAGAACACAAGGCAACAGACTATGATTAGCTCAGTAAGCAGTAGTCACAGCACACCAACTGCCTACCCATTGCTGAGTCTTTTGTAGGCATCACAGCATGGGTTGGCTTTTAGGAGAGACTTAAAGGAGGATAACAAAGTCTTTGTGAATTTTTACACAAAGCTCATTCTAAGCATAAGAGATAACATGAGAGAAAGCATGAAGCTGTTTGAAGGAAAATTGGACTAATGGGTGATAAAGGTTAGCATTGCCGGCGGAACAGAGGTGAGGTTGATCACTTGATAGCATACAAGACGCGATAGGTAGGATTGAAATATGCCATAAAAAGGCCTTAAAAGTGAAGACAAATCGTTTGTTTTATGCGGTAGAGAAGGGGGAACCAATGGAGGAATGCAAAAGGAAGTGACAAAGCAACAAGTCAAGAAAATTATCTTTGCAGTAGTGTTTTCAGTATATTTAATGGATGGTGGGCAAGATGACTTTTATCAAGACTTCAAAGAAAGAGGTTGCAGTAGTCAAGTTGGGAGATAATGAGAGCCTGCATGAGAGTTTTAGCTGTGTTGACAGAGAGGAGAAGTTGAATCTTAGGGTATGTCTACACTGTGAGCTAGCGGTGTGTTACCCACCTCATGTACGTATATTTGCACTAGCTCTCTTCAAGCTAGCATGCTAAAACCAGTAGAATAGCCATGGTAACATGGACAGTGGCAAGTGGTGGCACAGGCTAGTGGTTTAGCTCAAAAAGAGCTAGCACAAGTACGTGTACAGAAGCTACGTATCGCACCCCTAGCTCGTAGTGTAGACGTATCTTTAGAGACATTGTCTAGAAAGAAGCAGCAAGATTTAAATGTGGCCTGGATGTGTGGATTTAGAAAGAGGGCAGAGTCAAAAGAAGATGCCAGGATAAAGTGACAAGGAGGACCAGAGTGTTGTCCTTGATGACAGAAAGATGTAGGGATGTAGAAGGGTAGTTTGGGAGGAGGTCTACACTGTGGACCTTACAGCTGCTGAAAGGTCTCCTGTGTAGTCGCTCTATGCCGGTGGGAGAGAGCTCTCCTGTCGGCATAATTAAACCACCCCTAACGACGGCAGTAGCTATGTCGGCGGAAGAGTGTTGGTCAGGGTGTGTTTTTTTCATACCCCTCATCGACAAAAATTTTGTTGACAAAAAGTACTAGTGTAGACATAGCCCTAAGAAGTTTGCTTTAACCATGATACCATATTTCCTCCGGGAAAAAAATAAATCTCTCACTTCTATTCTAGCTACTATTTTATCAAATGATGTTTTTCTTTGGAAATTAATTAGTTGGATATTGGTTTGTTTTCACATAGGGAAAAAACATGCAGAAAATACTGACCAAAGGCTATGATTAGCAGGTATGAAGGGGTCACCTTTAATGAAAAACTTTGTGAGCAGAACAAGTAATCTAAAAACAGAACAAAACGTGCGTATCCCATGAAAATGATAAAGTTGGCCATGGTCAAGTACAAAACAGAAAGATGTTTGACTCAATGCAAACAAAATTTTCTGTGATGCTAATTAAGAGCAAGCACTTTATTTAAAATGTTTGTGCTTCTTTGCCCTGATCTACACTATGGGGTTAGGTCGAATTTAGCCACGTCGACCTAAAGGGCTCTTAAAATCGACTTCTGTACTCCTCCCTCGCGAGGCGAGTAGCACTAAAATCGACCTTGCTGGGTTGAATTTGGATGCAATTCGATGGTATTGGCCTCCGGGAGCTATCCCAGAGTGCTCCATTGTGACCGCTCTGGACAGCACTTTGAACTCCGATGCACTAGCCAGGTACACAGGAAAAGCCCCAGGAAATTTTGAATTTCATTTCCTGTTTGGTCAGTGTGGTGAGCTCAGTAGCACAGATGATCATACAGTCCCCACAGAATCGCAAATGAGCTCCAGCATAGACCAAAAGGGAGACACTGGATCTGATTGCTGTATGGGGAGAAGAATCTGTGCAGGCCAAACTCCAATCAAAAAGAAGAAATGCTAATATATTTGCCAAAATCGCACAAGGCATGGTGGAGAGAGGCTTCAACAGGGACACACAGCAGTGCTGCATGAAAGTTAGGGAGCTCAGGCAAGTCTACCAAAAGACAAAGGAGGCAAACAGTCGCTCCGGGTCAGAGCCCCATACATGCTGCTTCTATGATCAGCTGCATGGCATTCTGGGGGGGACCCTACCACTACCCCACCACTGTCCGTGGACACCTGCAAGGGGGGGAGCCTCACACAACAGGGAGGAGGATTTTGTGCATGAGGAAGAGGAGAATGCGCAGCAGGCAAGTGGTGAATCCGTTCTCCCCGGCAGCCAGGACCCTTTCATCACCTTGGAGCCAATACCCTCCCAAGGAGGGATCCCCGACCCTGAAGCCGGAAAAGTCACCTCTGGTGAGTGCACATTTGTAACTACACTACAGGGGTTAAAAGCAATTGTGTTTAATGTTTGATTTGCCCTGAACAATTGGGATGCATTCGTGGCCACTACAGCTACTGGAAAAGTCTGTTAACGTGTCTGGGGATGGAGCGGGAATCCTCCAGGGACATCTCCATGAAGCTCTCCTGGAGATACTCTGAAAGCCTTTGCAGAAGGTTTCTGGGGAGGGCTGCCTTATTTCGTTCTCCACCGTAGGACACTTTACCACGCCAAGCCAGTAGCAAGTCGTCTGGAATCACTGCAGCACAAAGCATGGCAGTGAATGGTCCTGGGTTTTGATCGCATTCAAGCAACACTTGATCTATATCTTTCTGTGTTAGCCTCAGGAGAGTGATATCCTTCATGGTCACCTGGTTGAAATAGGGGAATTTTTGTAAGGGAACAGTAAAAGAACCCCATTCATGCTGGGCTGTTTGCGTTTGGGTAAAAGGGATCATTCCGGAAAATAGCCATGTGGCGGAGGGGAGGGGTGAAGGGATCATCCCAGAGAATAGCCATACGGTGGGGTCAGGGGAGGTGTGTGCTGCACATCCACCCGAAAACCGCAGCCCCTCCTTTTAAATGAGAAACCCAACCGGCATTGCTTGCTATGGGAAAAGAGGGCGCTGCAGTCTGAAACCATTCCCACATGTTATGAAGGCGTAAGAAGCCAACCCCGCATACCCTTTGGCTTACCATGGCTTCCTGGAAACCGAATTCTGTTGCCCAGCCGTGTGTGATGTGTCACCATACCGGCAGACGCTCAATATAGAAGGCAAAATGCTACCTTGTACCTAAAGCACATGTGCTGTCTGCTGTTAAATTTATTAAATTTTACTCTCCCCTTTTCTCCCCCTGCAGGTGCAAATGTTTCTGTGCTCTCCATATCATCTCCGTCCCTGAGGTTATTGCAGATTAGAAGGTGAGAAAAAAAAGCACTCGAGATGACATGTTTTCCAAGCTCATGCAGTCCTCCCACACTGATAGAGCACAGCTTAATGCATGGAGGCATTCAGTGGCAGAGCCCAGGAAAGCATTAAGTGACCACGATGAGCAGAGGCAGGAGGCAATGCTGAGGTTAATAGGGGAGCAAACGGACATGATGAGGCATCTGGTAGAGCTGCGCGAAAGCCAACAAGAGCACAGAACCCCACTGCATCCATTGTATAACAGCCTGCCCTCCTCCCTAAGTTCCATATCCTCCTCACCCAGATGCCCAAAAACGCGGTGGGGGAGGCTCCAGGCACCCAGCCACTCCACTCCAGAGGATGGCCCAAGCCACAGAAGACTGTCATTCAAACAGTTTTGATTTGTAGTATGGCTACAATAAGCAACGTGGCCTTGTACTTCCCTCCTCCCCCACTCCACCCCACCCCACCCGGGCTACCTTGTCAGTTATCTCACTTTTTTTTTTAATTAATAAAGAAAGAACTCATGGTTTCAAAACAATAGTTACTTTATTTCCTTTGCCAGCTGTGATCAAAGCGGGAAGGGTGGTTGGCTTACAGGGAATTAAAATCAACAAAGGGGGTGGGTTTGCAGCAAGGAGAAACACATACAACTGTCACATCGTAGCCTGGCCAGTCATGAAACTGGTTTTCAAAGCCTGTCTGACGTGCAGCGTGCCTAGCTGTGCTCTTCTAATCCCCCTGGTGTCTGGCTGCTCAAAATCAGCCCCCAGGTGATTTGCCTAAACCTCCCACCCCGCCATAAACGTCTCCCCCATACTCTCACAGATATTATGGAGCACACAGCAAGCAGCAATAACAATGGGAATGTTGGTTGTGCTGAGGTCTAACCTAGTCAGCAAACAGCGCCAGCGAGCTTTTAAACATCCAAAGGCAGATTCCACCACCATTCTGCACTTGCTCAGCCTATAGTTGAACTGCTCCTTACTACTGTCCAGGCTGCCTGTGTATGGCTTCATGAGCCAGGGGACCAAGGAGTAGGCTGGGTCCTCAAGGATAACTATTGGCATTTCAACATCCCCAGTGGTAATTTTCTGGTCTGGGAAGTAAGTCCCTTCTTGCAGCTGCTCGAACATCCCGGAGTTCCTAAAGATGCGAGCGTCATCCACCTTTCCCGGCCATCCCACGTTGAAACGTCCCTTGGGATCCACCAGTGCTTGCAGCACCATTGAGAAGTACCCCTTGCAGTTTACGTACTGGTTGGCAAGGTGGTCCAGTGCCAAGATGGGGATATGCGTTCCTTCTATCGCCCCACCACAGTTAGGGAACCTCATTGCAGCAAAGCCATCCACTATGACCTGCACATTTCCCAAAGTCACTACCCTTGATAACAGATCATCAGTGATTGCATTGGCTACTTGGATCACAGCAGTCCCCACAGTAGATTTGCCCACTCCAAATTGATTCCCAACTGACCGGTAGCAGTTAGGCATTGCAAGCTTCCACAGGGCTATTGCCACTTGCTTCTCAACTGTCAGGGCAGCTCTCAACTTTGTATTCCTGTGCTTCAGGGTGGGGGAAAGCAACTCACAAAGTTCAAGGAAAGTGGCCTTACGCATCCAAAAGTTTCGCAGCCACTGGGAATCATCTCATACCTGCAACACTATGCGGTCCCACTGGCCTGTGCTTGTTTGCTGGGTCCAGAATCGGTGTTCCACTGTATCAACCAGCCCCACTGCTGCCCTGATGTCCCAATTGCCACAATCCATGCTTTCAGGAATGTCTGTGTCCATGTCCTCCTCACAATCATCCTCATGCTGGCGTCTCTTAGCCAGGTTCTGCACATATTTCAGGATAATGCGCGAGGTGTTTACAATGCTCACAACAGCAGCGGTGAGCTGAGCGGGCTCCATGCTTGCCGTGCTATGGCGTCTGCATGGGTAACCCAGGAAAAAAGGAGCGAAATGATTGTCAGCTGTTGCTTTCACAGAGGGAGGGAGAGAGGGGAGACTGACAACATGTACCCAAAACCACCCGCGACAATGTTTTTGCCCCATCAGGCATTGGGAGCTTAACCCAGAATTCCAATGGGCAGCGGAGACTGCAGAAACTGTGGGATAGCTACCCACAGTGCACCACTCTGTGAGTTGATGCTAGCCACGGTATTGAGGACACACTTCGCCAACTTAATGCACTGAGTGGGGACGTACACTGTATAAACTCGATTTCTAAAGATCGACTTCTATAAAATCGACCAAATTTCATAGTGTAGACATACCCTTTGAGATGGAGGGGAATACATAGCAGCTGCCAAATGCCAGTATGACACACAGCACCTCAAAATAAATAGGGGGAACCAGGACCCTATCTCTCCCCCAAAGCACCCCAAGGAGTGTGTTGGGCTCATCAGGAGAAGTATATATGGCCTGCACACTGGGACTCAAGCAAAGGATTGTGTCTAAAAGGTAAAGGCCTAAAGTGGTTAAATCTCTTGACATTTGCACTACCAGACTGCATCTGCCATAGTATCCATGGGTGCGCACTGAGTTATGTAAACATGAACATCTCATATGCTTGTCCCATGCTGCACATGCATCGATCTGAGTGCCACCTGTGAAGGGACACCTCCGTGTACACCTATACAGGGGTCACATTAACTAGTGATTTCTGGAACTCCACTTCTGCGAATTAACAAGTAATTGGAGCAAATCATTAAGTAGTTCAAAGTACTTCTATCAACAAAGGTTTAACTCACTTGTAAAATTAGGACTTCCTTGCAGTCAGTAACAGTGAAGCAGTTAGCAAAGCAATCAGATCTTATATTTCTATGGCCCATTTTTAATAATTACTGTTGCTCATATATTTGTGTGTGTTACCTAATTAGTTTTTATTATAACAGTTATATTTTAATATGATAAATTATTTTCCATGACACACATTTAAATACTATATCGTGTCTGTGCAGTGTTCCTATTCTATCCCATCTCATAGAACTGGAAAGGACATTGAAAGGTCATTGAGTTCAGTCCCCTGCCTTCACTGCAGGACCAAGTACCATCCCTTATTTTTGCCCCAGATCCCTAAATGGCCCCCTCAAGGATTGAACTCACAACCCTGGGCTTAGCAAGCCAATGCTCAAACCACTGAGCTATCCTGGGCAGCTGGAGAGTGGTGGCTGCTGGCCAGGAGCCCAGCTCTGAAGGCAGAGCTGCTGCTAGCAGCAGCAGAGAAGTAAGGTTTGCATGGTACGGTATTGCCACCCTTACTTCTGCATGGCTGCCTGCAGAGCCGTCCCCTTAGTCAGCAGTCGCCACTCTCCGGCCGCCCAGGTTTGAAGGCAGCAGCACAGAAGTAAGGGTGACATGGTACGGTATTGCCATCCTTACCTCTGTGCTGCTGCTGGCGGGGCATTACCTTCAGACCTGGGTGCCCGGCCAACAGCCACCGCTCTCCAGCTGCCCAGCTCTGAAGGCAGCTTAGAAGTAAGGATGGCAATACCGCAATCCCCCTAAAATAACCTTGTGATCCCCTTGCAACTCCCTTTTGGGTCAGGACCCCCAATTTGAGAAACTCTGGTCTCCCCTGTGAAATCTGTATAGTATATGGTAAAAGCACACAAAAGACCAGATTTCACGGTCCATGATGCGTTCTTCATGGCCGCAAATTTGGTAGGGCCCTACCTATGAACAAAGGCTAAAGGAACTGGGAATGTTTACTTTGGAAAAGAGGAGACTGAGGGGGAACATGATACTGGTCTGCAAATACTTGAAAGCCTGCCATAAAATAGATGGAGAAAAATTGTTCTCTCTTGCCACAGGGGGCAGGACAAGAGGCAATGTGTTCAAACTACAGCATGGCAGATTTAGATTAAATCTCAGGAAAAACTTTCTAACTGTAAGAACAGTAGGACAATGGAACAGACTGCCTAGGGAGGTTGTGAAAGCTCCTTCACTGGAGGTTTTCAAAAGGAGGCTGGCTAGCCATCTGTCTTGGATGGTTTAGGAACAACAAATCCTGCATCTTGGCAGGTGGTTAGACTAGATGACTCTTGTGGTCCCTTCTAACCCTAGGATTCTATTCTGGGGAAAAATCTGGAACTGGGAGCGTGTTGGGATCACCCTGTGGGGATTTTTAAGACTGGTAAGAGACAAGGTGTGGCTGCCTGGCTGCAGCACTCAGAGACACAGAGCTGGGAGTGACTTATATGCTGGAGGCTGTTTGTGAGCAGTCCAAGCTGGTGGCTTCAGCAGCAAAGCATTGGAAAGGGCACCCCAGGTTACAGGGCGGAGTGACATAGCTACTCATTAGTCTGGACTGTACCCAGGTATGTCACAGCTTCCCCATCCAGTGAGAATAACCCCACCCCCTCTCACACACAACACAAGGGAGTGGGAGAAAGTCTGCTCAATTTATAAAGAGACTGACTTATAGAATAATTCCTGTCCACCTTTCAGAAAATACGTGAGATGCACAATATTCCGGGGCATGAACAGATACCTATCCTCTTAATCAGATTAACAGGGAAATTTGTGCATTTGATAAGAAACCTCAGATTCAATAAGAATAATCTCCACTGTTTCATTCATGAGATATAGGACAAAATAAGGAATCAATATTAAATATCAGGTGTAAGCATCACGCAGCAGACTCATTATAATCAGCAGTTTCCTCTAAAGAGCTTTTTATACCAATGGGGTGCAGCTTGTATACACAAGTTGTTTAAATTTGGACAGTTGTAAGGGAAAAACTGTAAAGCATATAATAAAACTGCATTACTTACCTGGAAGAGGTAGCTGGATTAATATACCATTAACTCTTGAATCATGGTTTAATTTGGCAGTCAGATCTAAAAGTTCTTCCTGAGAAATGTCTTTAGGCTTCAGTATTATCTCACTACAAATGCCTGATAAAAAAGCAAAACAAAAGACATTTGCATAGTGAAAGCTTTTTCTAAGGTGAGCGGAGACATTTTGGGTGAGATTTTCAGAAGTGCCCAGCACTCGCTCAACTCTGCTCCTATTGACTGTCTTCAATGAGCACTTATGAAAATTTCACCTTTTCTGTTTAATTTTAATAGTATGCTTATATAATTCATGTGTAACCTTATAAAGAAATTCATAAGAAGTTAAATGTCTTAATTCAGTTAGTCTAACAATATTAAAACAGATTTATATATGTTTGGAAAATCCTAATACAATAATTTGTCAAGCAACATCATAGAATTGTAGTTGTATTGATATCAAAGTGATTCAGGTTTCCATTTAGACTGTGGTGTTAATTCAGGAGGTCTGCTTATTCTTCCAATGTAGTCATTATTAAATGTATTTTTCTGCAGGATCTTAGAGGAAACATTTATAATAATAAAAGTAATTCTTCTATTGATAAGACAATATAACACAATTCTCATTTTGTCTTATATATCAAGTTCTCCATCTTCCCTATGAATTGAAATAATAAAACGATACGGGAAAAATAAAGATTTTTGCAACATCATATGACATTCCTAAGCAGTTCCATTTTTTTGTTTTGTTTTTAACTTAATACAAAACCTAGTGCATGAAAACGATACAATTTAATCTAAAAATATATAAAGCCAACTGACTATTAATGGGCCAATTCATTCTTTTCACTACTACAGGTAATAATGTACAAGACAAGGATTTTTGTTTAAAGCCGGTATTCTTAAGGACACCTAAAAGAAACACCCACAACCTATCTGTTTTATATTCTTATACCACACTCATCATCATGGTGTCAGAGCATCCTGTCCCATAGTATAATCTACAACCCTTTCCAAGCAAGGTGAAGATGTCAAAATTGAAGAAGATGAAAATAGGGGTAAAAAGCAAAACTGTAACAGGATGGTCTGCCCCCTTTAAGGTAGTGGGGATGCAGAACCAGCTAGCACTGTTAAAATTAATTATATAATCAGTATATCTCCTGTTATTCCTTTCTTCACTGCTACTGAATTTTCACTGTGATCAAAAGACTGATGTAAGGTAGGAGGTGAAATTCTGCCTCTATTGAAGTAATGTGTCTATTAGGTAGAATGAAAATAATATTGTAGCTGAGCAACTGGCTGCATTACATATATTTGCTAGGAATGACAGTTTTCTTTATGCCGAGAGGTAGATGTACTTCTTGTAGTTACACCATAACTGAAGGGTACAAAAACTGATTTTAACCTATTTTTTAAATTTTGTTAGGGAAGACCTGGATCCTTTTTCTCCCTCTCATTTTTCAGGAAGATGGCCTAGATGACCTTATATGCTTTATTTTTGCTTGAGGAGGATAAAAGATGTGATTTTTTGTAAGGTTCTTTGTGGTTTCACATAATTTTCTTATTGTTTTAATGATGATATTTGAACCAAAGAATGTGCTTTGTCTTATGAAAATAGGTACCCTCTTTAAGCAAGAATCCTGAGCCCGCTCTAAGGAATACTGAAAGACATGTTCATACAAATAAGTAGCCTGACTTTCAGAAGTGAGTGAGAACTGAGCATGCTTACAACTTACATTTGAAGAAATGAAGCCAGGCCTTTAGCATGGAGAAATAATCAGCCTCCGAGATGGAATTGTAAGCAGAAGCTTTTCAGAATTTTGATAGTGCAAAAGAGTTAGACGAGTTATGGGGAGTAGCTGTGAGGCAGTGTGGTCTACCGGACTGGGCCCTCAACTGCAGAATCTATGAGCTATTTACACTATTCTTAATGCTGAGACTGCTGCTTTTTGGATTTAGAGGTGTGACACTGTTGCTTTTATTTATGAATCCAGAAAGAAGGTATTCAATGGCAAAAGGAATTCCACAAGGTACTGTGGCTATAATTTTATATAATGCCTTACAATCATGATATTATGATATGAAATTTTCCTACAAAATGTAGCTACTTCTTTTGAGATGTGTCAATTCACAAGCTCAGTTCCCTCAAATTCTAGGATATTAGAACTTGTTTCTAGGGATTCAGGTGGCTGTACTAGTTATAGAGAAAGATTAATTCAGATTGGAAAGGTAATCTCTTAAATTTATCTAAAACTTTAAAATAAGTTATCCTGGGGTACCTTGTGGGGAGGACCAGAAACTGGAGTGACTTCCACTTGATTACCTTTCATCATCTGTCTTTCCAGGGCAGGCAAATACAGGGTATTGCCAAAAAGCACCATACAAAGAGTTGAGTAGCCATAAGCATTTCCCCACCTGTGGTTTCCCTTAGTTTCTGATTTCTGAGGAAAGCATGCAAATAATTTATTCAAAAACATTTAAAGTGTAGAAAATTACTTCATTGTAGGCCAACACCACTCTCATGCCTAATATTAATATAATATGAACATAGTTTTCTTTGTTTGCCTTTTGACTATATTCCTGCAGTATGACAATACAATATTGTCCACAGTATGTAAATCATGGGTATTCAGAAAGGGAAATGATGCAAAATGAATCCAAAGATATTGGTCATTTTGAACAAGAACAAAATCTCTTGCTTAATATGCAGACATTTGTTCTTATTCATCACATACCTACAGCAGCAGCTGCCTTCATCTTATTTCTTACATATGTATGACTGGCTGGGTTGTCCCCTACTAAAATGACAGTGAGATGAGGTCTCTTGTTCCCGAGGGACATCCATGATTCTACATCCCTCTGGACTTCTTTATAGACTTCTTTAGCAAGCTGAGTCCCTGAGATAATGGTTGCTTCATCACTGTAAAGACAAAGATACAAATTCAAGCGTTAAAAAACCTACAATCTTAAGTCAAAAATTTCACAATCAAAATGCCTAAAATAGATCTACTGTATTGTATATTTACAAATGTTGGGACCAATGGAGATAGACCTGCTGTTTGAATGATGTATAAATGATAGAAAGCAACTGGCATGCCATACTTGAGCTTTATACTAAGCCATTTAGAAGTGGAAGGTCCTGCGTCCAGAGAACCCCCACACATACAAAAGGGCAGCTCAGCCACCTGTGTGGCACTGTTGCTTCACTTTCCTCAGACACACAGCTGGCTGCATCATGTTAATCCCAGAAGTCCATGGGATTGGGAACGGAGTCTGGGGATAAAGTCCAAGGGAATCTGATTAGAGATATCCTTCCTTAAAACCTTCCTGTGGCTCCCCTCCTCTCCCCCCGGCCCACAAAGTAGGAGATACTCCTGCCCCATACTTAGTTCAAGGCTATAATTGTCCTGTTATTTACAATATAATCCCTTTTATCAGATCTAGATGGTGCCATTTCCTTGCTTTCCCAAGGCCTTCTTGAGATAAGGCGGTGGGTGAGAACTAGCTGGTGGAAGCTCAATCTAGATAAAAGAGGGGATATTATTTCATAGGATGAAGGAACTGAAATCCAACAGGGGTTGGGAATGCTCCATTTATGAGAACAATTAGTTCACCAGAGTTTCTCCAAATTTATAAAGGTAAACATTGTTGATGCAAAATAAGAAGAATTAAAAAAATATAAATAAAGCTAGGTCACAGAGCAGTTGGGTTAGATAGTTCTAAAGTCTCTCCTAAATAGGTAAGGCCTTGTCTACACTACAAAGTTTTGTCGACAAAAAGTGATGTCGACATTCAAAAATCGACATAATAAAAATCCGAAAGTCATGTTCAGACTCACACCCTCTGTCGGCAGAGCGCATCCACAGTGGGGGCACTATCATCGACAGTGTGAGCAATGCACTGTGGGTACCTATCCTACAGTCCAGCTCAACACCTTCTGTCGCTAGGTGTTGTGGGAAGGCAGAGCGGATCGCGGCGCATCTTGGGACCAGGCTCAATGTCCCATGATGCATTGCTTTCTGTCCCAGCATTCCATGGGCTTCTGGCTTTCTTTTGCAGCATTTTTGCAACGGCCCTCCTTTGCTGTGCACCCCAGCATCTTTGTGAGAAGGGATGGATCCCGCCCTGCTCTCCTATGTTCCGTTACCTGTCATGAAGACATAGCGGGTGGCAGTGCAGTTAATTGTGAAGTTCCTAACTGAAGACGACTCACAGACGCCTGACATGCTACATGATATGGACAGGAGCAACTTTAGATTGCTTTTGGCACTCACAGAACAGCTGCATAGGGTAGACCATTGCTTTTGGGCTCTAGAAACAAGCACTGAATGATGGAATCGTATCGTCATGCAGTGTGGGATCACAAGCAGTGGCTACAGAACTTCTGGATGCGGAAAGCCACCTTCCTGGAACTGTGTGCAGAGCTTGTCCCAGCAATCCGGTGCAAAGACATCAGGATGAGAGCTGCCCTATTGGTAGAAAAGCATGTGGCAATCGCTGTGTGGAAGCTACCACTCAGTTGCAAATCAATTTGGAGTGGGGAAGTCGACCTTTGGGGCTGCGTTAATGCAAACGTGCGGGACATTAAATCACATCTTGTTACGAAGGACCGTGACTCTGGGAAATGTGCATGAAATAGTGGACGGCTTTGTAGAAATGGGTTTCCCTAACTGTGGAGGGGCGATAGATGGCACACATATTCCAAATTTGGCACCAGACCACCTTGTGATGGAGTACATCAAAAGGAAGGGGTACTTCTCCATGGTGTTGCAGACGCTTGTGGATCACCATGGGCATTTCACTGACATCAACACGGGGTGGTCCGGGAAGGTGCATGACGTACACATCTTCAGGAACACCAGCCTGTACAGAAAGCTACAAGCGGGGACTTTCTTTCCAAACCAGAAGATTACAGTGGGGGTTGTTGATCCTGGGAGACCCAGCGTACCCCTTACAGCCATGGCTCATGAAACCTTACACAGGACACCTGGACAGCAGTAAGGAGCGGTTCAACAACAGGCTGAGTAAGTGCCGGATGACAGTTGAATGTGCCTTTGGCAGATTAAAGGCACACTGGCGATGCCTTTATGCCAGGTTAGACCTTAATGAGGATAATATTCCCATGGTCATAGCCGCATGCTGTCCTTGCATAATCTCTGTGAAGCTAAGGGTGCAAGGTTTTCTTACGGGTAGAGTGTTGAGGCAGACTGCTTGGCTGCTGATTTTGAGCAGCCAGATACCACAACTATCAGAGGATCCCAGAGGGGGGCAATTCGAATCAGGGAGGCTTTGAGACAACAATTTGAAAATGGGAACCAGTGATGTATATCATTGTGATTGGTGCTTCAATGTTACATTACATGTAGTTTTCCTAGAAAACAATGGTGACATTTGGGGCCTTACATTCCAGTAAGCACATGATTAACATGCCTGTGCACGCATTGGTAGCACCTGCAATCTCAATTTGCAGGAAACAAAGATGAGTTATCATGTGAAAACTTTGCTTTTATTGCACAAGAAATAGCACACACAAAAGATGCTTGATGGGAAAGGAGGTACCAGGGAAGGGCAGACTTTCACAGCTGTGTGTAAATCCAGCTATCATTGTGAAAGTTGTCTGAGGGGGTGGAGTGAGGGGGAAACTGAGAAGTCCCGGACAGTGGAAAAGGACTGTGCGGGTGGAGTTTGGGTGGGGAGGGGTATGGAAAAGAGTTCTGAATGTGCTGCAGGGGATGGAGGGCGGGCTCAGATCTGCTCAGTCTGCAGCATTATTAAGGACTTCAACATCTGCGTTTGCTCCTCCATTACTTTAATCATCCACTCAGTTGCATCCTTAAACTCCTGATTCTCTTTTCTGTCCTGCTGTTTGGCTTCCCAGCTCTCCTTCCATTCCCTTTTCTCTGCATTGGAGCAGTGCAGTACCTCCCGGAACGTGTCTTCTTTGCTGTGTCTTGGGCGCTTTCTTATCTGGCAGAGATGCTCCGCCGGGGTGCGTGGGGTGTTCCTGAAGTCCACATCTACCGAAGCACAAGGGACAATGCATAGAAGCGGGATTGTTAAATTCACACATAGCATTGAAACATCTCAGTTAAATACACTTTTTGCAACATAATCACTTTCTCACTGTCCCTTGGTAGGCACACATCGCTGCGAACACCCAAAGCATGGCGAGTGTTGGTGGGGGTGGGTGCTCCACATGGGGAAAAGAGCACACACTCTGCAAGGGTTGTGGTGTAGCTGACTAGGGAAAAAATTCTAAAATTCTCCCACACTTTTCCACAGGCGGGGGTAATTCTAGCAGACATCTCACTACTAAGGATAAGCAGGGAAATGAGGGTACATCTACTCCATGCTTCCAGCTTCCGTCCTGCTCCCTATGCTGCTCTCCTGCGTGCTGCTTTTTTCCCTGCATAAGGGGTTGCCGAATGGCATGAGAAAATTTCCTACAATGGGGGAAGGAACAAAGCTGCTCTGTTACGGAACCTTTGGCAGAGGATTGCCGAGTACCTCCAGGAAACTTTCCTGGAGATCTCTCTGGAGGATTCCCATGAGATCTCACCGTGCATCAACACCCTGTTCCGCTGTACCGATTAGCTACACAGGGAAATGTCCAGCTGACAGAAACACAGCCATCCATCCACATTTCTATACACCCAACCCACCTCCACACTATGCAAATCACAGCCATCTCCTCTACTGCTTTGCTCGCCCGAGAGCAACTGCTGAGACTGGCTAGACACCTCTGGAGTGGAGAACAGTTCCTGGCTGCCTGCCCCCCCCAGGCAACCCCCTCGAGAGCTCCACATCGTCATCTAATTCCACCTCTTCATCAATAACTTTGTCTGCCAGGTTAGGTCCTCCTTCCATCACCTCCAGGCCCACTGAAGTATCCACGAGGCTCTCGGCAGTGGAGGTGGGGTTGCCTCCGAGGATGGCGTCCAGCTCCTTATAGAACCAGCAGGTCTTAGGTGAAGCACTGGAGTGACGGTTTGCCTCCCTCGCATTATGGTACGCCGGCCTCAGCTCCTTTATCTTCGCTCTGCACTGCAGCGGTCCCGATCATAGCCCTTTTCGCACAGGCCTCGAGAAATGTGCCTGAAGGTATCCCAATTCCTACGGCTCAAGCGCAGCTGTGACTGCACAGCCTCCGTTCCCCATATCCTGATTAGATCCAACAGCTCCACAGCGGTCCAAGCGAGAGAGAGTGTTTGGTGCGATAACCTGCCATGGTCACCTGGGAAGAAGCAATGAGACCTCTCCATGCTGATCTAGCAGGAAATGGAATTTCAAGAATTCCCAGGGCTTCTAAGCGGGAGGGACGGATAGTTGTTTACCTGGCTGCAGGGCAGTGGAGTTCAAATTGCTGACCAGAGCGGTCACGATGGGCATTGTGGGACACCTCCTGGAGGCCAATTAAAGTGATGAAATCAAGCGTGGTGTCTACACTGGCACTTTGTCGAGAAAAATTTAGAGGAAATAGACATATGTCTCTCATTGGAGTGGTAGTATTTTGTCTCCAAAACCGGGCATTTTTCCCGACAAAAGTCACATTGCAGTGTATATGCATTCACTGTTTTGATGACAAAAGGCAGTTTTTGTTGACAAAACTTGGTAGTGTAGACAAGGCCTAAGAATCAGAGGCAGAGTAAGTGGGTTCTAAACACTGTCTTATTAGTAGTCAGCATGCTATATGTTGTTCGGGATACAGACCAAAGAAACATTGAGGATTTTTGTACCATTTCACAGCTTCATTCTCCCTCTTTCACACATCCAACTAGAGGTCAGACAACTTCTATAACTACAAATAACATTTTAAAAAATAAAATCTCTCTCTCTCTTAGAAGGGGGTTAGCACTTTACAAGCTGAAGTAAAGTACTGCAGTTCATAAAGATAGCAACTCCCCAAACTTTAAGGCTCAATCCTGTACATTTTACATAGCCAGAACTCTCACTGATTTCAAGAGGTGCATGAAGAAAATAGGGTCTGCATTTTATAAGCAGGAGCAACATTAAAAACTTGTCCATCGTGACATTCAATTGTCCCTGATTGTAATATGGTCTTTAAGTAGTAAGTACACCTTGAACTGTACTTGAAAATAGGATCATGGACTATGGAGTACAGCTTAATAGGTGGCCTGCTAGAAGCACTGCTAAGCAAGTGAGCGGCTGAATTCCTCACTAGCTGCAGTTTTTTAGTAAACTTTAGCCTCTCTCTCGGTCTTATTATAACAACATTTAACCTTAACTGTCACTCTTATGCTGCTGATACTTAACTGAACTTATATTTCAGCCGCTTTACCAACTCTTTTCTGTTGACTTTCTTGTCTCAAATTGAGTTTGCAGCTTTCTCTCAACATCCCTCAGTTCACCCTTTCAAAATGGAAGTCATTCACTTGGACAAGAGCGTCCTCAGGAGCAATTCCATCTTTTCCATCCAGATCTCCCATTTGACTCTGCTGTCTACACCCCCACTGTTTTCCAGTCTCACCTGTCTGATATATGTAAATGTGCATATTAGCTCTGTGCCAACACTGCCGGCATTTAATATGACCCTGCTTTGACTCCCCCTCCTCTGAAGTAATTATGTGTTTGTTTCCTCGAATATTTCAACTCCTTATCTTTTCACACATTCCAAGGAAAACCAAGGAAGGCAAGCATGATATATATATATATTTATTAAATATTGTTTCTAGACAGGAATAGTATATCTTTCTATATTAAGATATGTCTATTATATCTGACTTCATTTTATAGATAACATTTAAACTTCTGAAAGTAAGATTTACAAGATATATATGAAGTGCCAAGTATCAGTGGACATGTCTACTCTTCCTCCGAAACATAGAACTGCACAGGGGAGGGTACCAGTGTTCTATTCTTACACACAGCATCAGGATAACTGCTGGTGGTCCACATATCCATGATACAAGGATATATATATACACACACACACACACGAGAGAGAGAGAACATGAAAAGGTGGAGTAAGAGGCTAATTAATTAAGTTATATCTCTTCTTGCTATATGTTCCATTCTATGCATCCAATGAAGTGGGCTGTAGCCCACAAAAGCTTATGCTCAAATAAATTTGTTAGTCTAAGATGCCACAAGTACTCCTGTTCTTTTTGCAGATACAGACTAACATGGCTGCTACTCTGAAGCCGGTCTTTAAAACATATCATACAGTATATAAGTGAAATCATGTTATTCTCATTTAGCCTCCTAGTTTTCACTGTAATTGTATTATCAAGGGACTAATTTTCTTAATTCTACATATACAGCCTAACCTTCTAAAACATCTAAGTGCAAGCTTGTATCCTTAAAGAGTAACGCCAGCTCCATGGCATAGGTCTAAAAGAGCTGTCATCACTCAAGGCTTACAGACAACAAAATATTTAGGACTCTAACATCCATCAAGCTGAAATTGGTGGTATAAACTAATATGGTTTAGAGCATGAAGTGCCAAATAAAAAATGCAACAGATCAATATAGTGCATTAACCTTGGTCAAGAACAAACTCTATGCCAATGTATTATGGTTGAGAGGTAACAAATTTCTTAGACAATATGATATACCTGTACCTACTTAGTGTTCCTTCTAAATATAATATAAAGCAAATCAGACAAGCATAAGCAAGAGCTAATTGTAAATGGTAACAGCTCACAGGAGAATGTAGCTTTTTCAATTTATTTTAACAACCTAATGGAGGGTTGTTCCTGCCTAGTGGTGTATTTTGCTGAAAACACTGACATTCAAATCATCATCAATGCTTTAAGCAACAGAGATCATCTTCAAGAAGACCTAAACACATTAAGGGAGCAAACTATTAAACAGCTGTTGGATTTTAATATGAGCAAATTTAAGAGCTGAGATGGATTGCTTAAAAACTATAATACAAAAACTATAACATGCAGGGTAGAGTACTGCAATATACTGGCAATGAAAGGAAGGTTTCAAGTTAGCACTAATATGAAAATGGACACAATGTGTTCAGCTAAAGCACAGAAGGTCAAAAGGATTCCAGGCTACATCAGAAGATGTAAATAAACGTAAGCGAAACAAGAAAAATTATACCATTGTAGAAGGCCATGGCAAAGCCCACCTGGAATGCCATGCCCAGTTTCAGGCATATTACTTCTGCTGGATAAAAGTCCAAAGAAGATGAAAACTCAAACAGTAGTGATGGCCTTATCTATGATAGGCCTCTATAAATTGAAGATAAGACTAGTGGGGGAGGGAGGCATTAAAGGCACACTTTGTATGTAAAAAGAGCCTGTTAAGATGTAGTTATCACCTCCCTTCAAAAACAAACCCAATCTTGCTAAATCTTCCCAAAATCCTTAGGCTGGTCCCTTTGTAAATGGATACCTTTTGGAGGGGTAGGAAAATAAATAGTTTTGCCAGTCTATCCAAAATTGCTAAAGCTGGATGGGTCTGCTTAAACTCAGCAACCAAAATAAAAAGACACATGGACATGTGTAGAAAACAAACAAAAGCATGCACTAAAGCAGTCTTGCACATTTTTAAAGAAAATGTAACACCCATACACTGAATCTTCTCTCAAGTTTACCAAGATGGTAAGGCTAATATAGAATATATTGTGGTCAGGCATGTAAAATAAATCCTAAGTGAGCTGACACACCAAATTTTTCTGCCTGGGTTAAATACATAGAGAACATTTTCCATTTTAGAGGTTATTCAAGTGTTTTGAATTTTTAACCCCCCAATGTAATTGCAGAAAGCCCCTTAATCAAGTTTGAAAAAAAAGAAATAAAAGGATTACTGGAAAACCAGTGTCTTACTGGGGTATAAAGAGCATTATATGCTAGGATGATTATTTATATGTAGGGGATTAAATTTTTAAAATGATCGAAAATTCCTGTTTGTCCCCAAATTGGTTCTTCCATGTATACTTTAATTTATAAATTAAAATTACTTTAAGGATGCTGGAATTATTTTATTAGCAGTTTTAGAGATGAAACTCATCTTTATCAGAAAAGATATGTGACTTCGTAAATTGCACTTTGTAAACTAGGTAACTGTTAGCTAATAACAATATTTTATTTAAAATATTATTTGTACCAAGGAAAATGCAAGTGAACTATAACACTACACACAGCTCACTTTTAAGTACTTCTCGCTGAGTACTTCTTCAGAAACAGATCATAGCTGTTTGATATGCAACTCTATTTTAAAAGAAACTCTCAGTTTGAAACTGGCTACATAAAAGGAATAAGAGTTTTATTTTGTCAAGTATCAGAGGGGTAGCCGTGTTAGTCTGGATCTGTAAAAGTGGCAAAGAGTCCTGTGGCACCTTATAGACAAACAGACGTATTGGAGCATAAGCTTTCGTGGGTGAATACCCAATTTGTCGGATAATTTTGCTAATTATTAATCTTTGCCACTAAGGACACTAAGCTTTAGTTATCTGTGTATTACTTAGGATGATAGAACTCTGAATTGCCAATGAAGCTATTATTGATTACTCCCTCTGGATCCGATTGTGAACCCTTTCCTCACTCAAGACTCATTGAAGTAATGAATCAAACCCATCATGTGAAATCTTGGCCCCATTTGAAGGCAATGGGAGTTTTACCATTGATTTCAAAGTGGCCAGGATTTCACCTCTTGTCTTTAGCATGATCCATGGGATCCAACCATCTTATTTTTACTGCATTATTTATGCATTTCCATCTATGCCAAGCAGAACTCTGGGAGTTATCGTACCACACAATAGCGTACCTTTGAGATCATAGCTACACTCTCCAGTTTTGAAAATGTTTGCTTGCCTGGCTTTAACATTAGAGTTTTAACACTACCTTAATATATTGCATTTTTTATGTTCTTTAGTCTTAGCCATATTATAGTTTACAAAACCTTAACACAACTGTCATCAATACAAATTCCCTAAAGAGCAAAGATTAACAACATTTTACTCATTCAGCAATCTAACATCACAACTACCATATTATTCCCAGATTATTAAAAATGCCTCCCTAATCCACTGGGCCAATTATAAAATGAAAAGATACACGAGGTGACACACCAGGAGCCAAAATGTAGATAGTTCTGTGGCACAAATCAGTGTTTGGTGCAGAAGTTCACTGTTTGCTGTGCCTATAGTTGTTCTCTGGAAATACAACAACGTGAAGAAACCTCTTTCCAGAAGGAGAAAAGATAAATAAAATAGATTTGGGGGCTTGCCTCCTCTTCATATATACTAAGTGTACAGTCTTGTCAAAATAATCACAGGCTGCCTCTTTTTTCTTGCAGACTACTTCATCTTCTTCCTTTACTGGCCAAACAGCCCGCAAAAATTTTGCCCAATTTCCACTTGTGTTTAAATTATTTCAAGTCAAGGTAAGGACAAAGAAAGAATAGTTATGCGTAGACTATCATATTGATTTTTAACATTATTATATTCATTCTTCAAGTAGTACAGATATTAAATGCTTTGGGGCTATTCATAAACACTTATTCTTTTTATCATGTTTTATTCAAAAAAAAAAACATTGACAGAATATATTAATATATTTTCACAATTAGCCATATTTGCCACGTGTGTTGAGACATCTCAGTTACACAAATAAGAACTCCTGAGACTACTATAGTAGATATACAATGGAGGGGTTTTTTTTAGGTATAACATCAACAAAATTTATTTATTTCAACATTTAAAAAAGGAATAAACTTGTGCATGTCAAGTATTAGTGCAGTAGAATAATAAATTATTCTTCATTTGTAGGATAACTTTATAAAGCACAATACCAATAATAAATGATTATAATTAGATTTTTCTACTTAAGTAAAATAAATTGCCCACGTTTTGTTGTGACAGTGATCAGTATGATTTTTTTTTGGAGAGGGAGAGGCTAACCACTCTATATGTTCAATGCAAAACCACCACCCAATTTCTTGTGCAATTACACCTACAAAGGTTAAAAATTACCAATGCAAAATGTAATCTGATATTTTCAATTACAAAAAGACATTTATAACGAGTTTTAAAAAGGGACACCGTCAAGGTTTCTAGATTCAAACTTTTGACCAATTTTAAATTGATGTATGATGAGTACTGTCCTTTGAATTCATTTTTAAGCTGATTATTTGATCAAACAATAAATGTATTTAGAGGAAGTAATATTTCTTCAAGTCTCCTAAAACCAGTATTGTGCACCTTCTCTACTAGAGCAACACTTAAATTACTTCCCCAAAGTAACGTCAATCAAGTACATGTCTACAGACAGGAAGATGTTTTGGCATGACAATAAGACACTAAAATAACATGAAAATTGTTGATGATTCAAGATATAAGAAAAATATAGCTACAGATGTTTAGACTTCTAAGAAGATTAAGTGCAATTAGACACAATTTAGGGTAAAATTAATATTAAGGATTATTTTAAAATATTACTTGGCAGTGTCCCTTTAATGATAAAAAAAAAAAACAGGTCTAGGGGGCATATGGGGGAAAGCAGACAGTGGTGAATTCTGGAAGATGGAATCTCTTCTCTCTGCTGGTCCTAGAAGAGAAAAGAGAAACCAATAAGAATAAACACACTGCCTTGTATCCACCCCAGCCTTGTCCCACAACTCAACATCACGCCATTCACAACCTGATTCTACTTCTTCATGGCACTGTTTTGCATGAATTATGTTATATTAAGAAATATATCACTTATCAGTAGAACATTCTGGAAATTCCAATTATGAGACTTTTTTTCACCATACCTAAACTGCAAATTTTTACTATCACTTCAAAGCCTCCTGCTAATAGCTACCAACTTGCTGAAAATTATTATTTGGAACTACAGTTGTATGTGCAGAAATTGAAAACCAGTTCCCGGGAGTCCATGTGGATATAAAAATCAGAAGATAATGCCAAAGCAAAAATATACTTCTTCCAAAGTAAATGTTTTCTATCTTGTGCATTTCTCTCTTTAAGATTAATCTATATTCTTTCACATCTGCAACAAACATTCTAAAAAAAGTGTAAAATACCAATTACATTGAAAGCAAAGATCATGTAATGTAAATTCTATTTTTCACCTTAAATATGAGGGTTTCAACCATTTATTTGCTCACTAGCTATCCATAGAATCTTAGAGTACATTCTCTTAAATTCTGTAACTGCTATTAATGCTAAAACGAGTTTTAACATACTTTAAAGGAGGTGGTGACAAATACACTATGAAAGATATATAGAAGTAGTAACACACACACGGTTGCTCTGTCTTGAATAGTGGGCCTAATACAAAAACATTCCAAATAAGTTCATTTCCTAATTCAAGAGACCATCAGGGACATAAATTCTCTAAAGTAAAACAAGCATAGACTGCTACTAAAAAAAAATGGAGATTTTCTGAATTCAAATAGGATGATTGTTTTGCATGAGACATCTCTAACTTATTCTTCTGAAGAAAGCCAACTATCCAGGGATTCCCTATATAACTGAGGCAACTATTTGAACTCTCTTTTATAACAGCAGGCAAATACTTGCACGTTTGGCATTTGGACTGGCAAACTCCTGTAAATTATTTCAATTGTCCATTTAATCTTAATTGATTCTGTCTAGAAGGTATTGTTGAAAGAGAAAAACAAACTGAAAATTCTAATATTTTGCCATCTCTCCTCTGGCACCCCGATACTCTCAAACTACTTTCCTTCTGTTGTGAATCATGATATTGGTGAGAACAGTTTATGCAACTTTTCATCAAGGAATGGAATTTCAACAATTTTTAAGCATAAAAAAGCCTAGCTTAAACCTTTCCCCCTCTCCCCCCTCCCCCCCTCCCCACCTTGCCTACTCAGGTCAAAATCTAGACAACTTACTCCAAATAAAGCAAAGTTTATATATGTATTTAAACTACTAAGTCAGAAAACAAAATATCAGTACTTCAGAAAAACAAACATGAGATTGCACTTCTGTTCACTGAACAGGTCAATGAGAGTAACAGTTGAAGAAAAACCTTTTTGCTCAGACCTTGTTTACACGGGCAAGTTCAGCCAGCTATATTTAACATAGTTTTATCAGTGTAACCTCCCTATGTGGATGTTCTTATTCCAGTATAAGAGTGGGTTTTTTCCAGTTTAGCATAAACTCCTTCCCAAGCAACATAAATTAAACCAAAAAAGATAATCTTATGCCAGAATAAGAATGTCTACACAGGGCAATTATACTCGTTTAACTATCAGTTTAAACTCTCACCTAAGGTTACACCACATGTTTTTTCCCTATATAGACAAAGCCCCAATAACTGAGCTCTGAGAAAGCCCAGCAGGGAAATAATCTGGTTTTATGTTTCTAAAGCTTGTATAAATTTACTATAGTATATAGAGAGAATAATTCTTCTTAATAAATGCAGTAACTGATAAAATATAACAAAGATAAAGTTGCCTAGCATCAATTTTAGAAATACTACAAACCCAGGAGATCACATAGTCCATTACATCCTGTCCCTTTCAATCTCTGATATCCCAATGCCCCTAAGATCAATACACTCAAAACCATGTGATTTGCTGAATTCATTATCATAGAAGCAATTATTTTTGGCAGATCTGGAAAACGATAACAGCAAAAAGCACCACATATCCAAAAAGCTAGTCATACAAAAAGGCAATGTTTTTCAACATCCATCTCAGGAACAATGGGATCACTTCTCTCCACTATTTTCTAGAACAATGAAAGAAGAGCTGTTCAGGTGGACATTTACTTAATGTTGTCACAGTAGTGCTGGCAGATTGTTTCCTTTTAGAATTAGTGAAGAGAAAATAGCATTGCATCCATGTAGGATATTTTTCATATGATGTACTTAAAGTCCAGTGTTACTAATATTTATCTCAGAACAGACTCTAGATAAAAAAGGGTCTCTGTTAAGGGCCTCTTCCATATCCAACAAGAGCAAAGAATTGTCATACCATGGTACCAAGAGTACTTATGCATTAAGTTAGCAAACCAGCAGGCGCGCACATTAAATTATATGTTACACGGTTGAGGTGGGAGACTTCACAAGGCTTTTTGTTCATTGCTGTGATATACTGAACAAACTTCCCACAAAAAATATTTAGTCCTTTTTTGTACGAAGTTCTTGAACAAACTATACTAAAACACAATGTATCCATCTACAATATCTTTCATTTCTTTTTTTCATAACACATACAAAAGGACAAACAAGTGCCACAATATTATATTGTCTTTGTATAAAGAAGAACACTCTTTAACAAAGTGAAAATATTAGATTGTGGGCTATTAACACAGAAGCAATTCTGGACCCAGAACAAATGGTAGCAAAAAGGGGCTCTTGGTCAAATAAAAGCTTTTAAAAATACAAATAAATTTCCAAGTACCCCTCCCAGGGGCAATTAAGGTTCAAAACATGTTTACAGTGTTTGTTTCTGGGCATTAAGGATTTTCTTAGGTTTCAATAAATCCATTAACAAGTCCATTTTCAGAATAAATATTTTGCAATTCTCTCTCCCTCATTCAATCTGTCTGAATGGCTTGTGACTCTGGTCTACATTTAAAATTTACATCAACATAGCTACGTCGGTGAGAGCTATGAAAAATCCACACTGGATAGCTATGCCAATAGAATTCCCAATGTAGACACAGCCTGGTCAAGAGAAAAATGCATCTGTTGACCTAGCTACCGCCATTTGGGAAGGTGCTGTTGCTACACCAATGGAAAAACTCTTCTGTCACTGTAGGCTATGTCTACACAATTGGGTTATGCCAGCACAGCTACTGTGATGTGGCTATGCCAATACAGTCCCTGTAATATAGGCCTACCAAGAGACTGTATGGAGAGATTAATCACGGAGCTCAACTGCCAAATGTAGGTGCTTACATAGGTGCGCAGACCCTACATTTTAGCTCTCAGTCGGGCACACTGGCAACTCTTATGATTTCATTGCACGTCTGACAATGTTTGTAGTTTTGTTTAAAGCTCCACCTGCTGGAGTCAGAAGAGTGCATGCAAATCTCAGCTTTTAGTGCAGTGGTTCTCAAACTTTTGTACTGGTGACCCCTTTCACCTAGCAAACCGCTGAGTGCGGACCCCCCACTCTTATAAATTAAAACCACTTTTTTATATATTTAACATCATTATAAATGCTGGAGGCAAAGCGGGGTTTGGGGGTGGAGGCTGACAGCTCACGACCCACCATGTAATAACCTCACAACCTCCTGAGAGGTCCCAGTTTGAGAACCCCTATTTTAGTGGATAAAAAAACCAAGCGGCCCCCCTGGTTGCAGAGCAAGGCTCGAGAAGGAGACGCGACGGAATCCTCGAGGCCCAGAACCCAAAAGGCAAAGAGACAGACCTGCATTATTTCAGAAAGAAAAAAAATCTCATGATTTTCAGGCAGAATCTCAGGATTTCCCGGGCCTGGCTAAGAATTTTTGCACACCTGGGCTTGGCCACCGGCTCCAACCCAGGGCGCAGTCAGAGCCCTGCTGGCTGGTACTAGGGGCTGTCTGGCAGGGCAGGCACCCATTTCGACACCCAAACATGGGAGCTGAGCATCTCATTGGGGTGCTCAACGTCACAACTGGGGTCACGTGGTCTTAAAGCCCCCGCCGCCGCCCAGGAGGGGCTGAATGGGCATAGGGGTGCCGGGGAAGAACGGCCCCCTGACGCCGGGCCTGCCCCGGGTGGCCGAGCCCCGCCGCGCGCGCTGCAGCCCCCCGCCCCGAACGTTCGCGGAGGAGCCGTTAGCATCGAGTTCCAGCCGTTAACCGCCGCCCCCAGCCGCTGGCGGGAAGGGCAGCCAAGGGGCTCGCGCATCCAGCCCCCGCTCCTCGCCCGGGAGGCGGCTCCCGCGGGCCCGAGCTCCACGCCGGCCGAAGCGAGAGGGAAATGACCTTCCCCCACCCCCGGAAGGGCTCGTACCTGGCGGCTCTGCGCAGGGAGCAGCTGCTGCTGTAGCTGGCGGGCTGGGGTCGCCCTCTCCCCAGGCGCAGCAGGCAGGAGCGCAGCGAGGAGACGCCACCGGCCGCCGCCATGTCCGCTCTTCATCCCCGCCGCACCCGGAGAGCCCGGGCCCCGCCTCCCTTCCACAGCCCGAGGCGCCGCGCCCCAGTCCCACGGGCGCAACGGCGGAGGAGCCGCAGAGGTGTGAGTGTAAGGCGGGAGCCCAGGGTCGGCGGCCGGTCACGGCCAGGTGGGGCTCTGGGAGCTGCAGGCCCCGCAGGTGGGCGAGTGCCCCGGCCCCAGGTGTGCCTGTGGGCAGGTCGGGTTGGCTCCAGTCCTCAAAGGTACTTAGGCTCCTAACTCCCATTGACAGCAGTAGGAGATGGGCATCTCTGGGCCTCAGCTCCGGACCTCCGATGGCCTAACCCCACCTCCGCGCCCTGGGGTGCTGTGAGAACAAAGGCCTTAAAGACTGTGAGGTGTACTGCAGCCGTGGGGCCATGGGCAGTCCTCCCCTGGCCTCACTAGCCCATGCCAGGGCTAGCTGAGCTCAGAGAGTATGTTTACGCTGCAATTAAACACCTGTACCTGGCCCCTCTAGGCTGGTTCCAGCTCCAGGGGCTACACAATTGCAGTGTAGAGAGGTTCAGGCTCTGCTTTGGGTCTTCCCAGAGGCCAGGCTCCAGCCCAAATGCAAACATCCACATTGTAATGTTATAGCTTCGCAGCCCGAGTCAGACAGGGATCTGCTGCAGCGGTTTTATTGACCTATGCTAAGTGACAGGAGGATCAGAGAGACGTGTAAAATTACCGTTCAAATCCACCCTCCTCAGACATTTGCTACAAAACCTTCCATCTCCACCGGGAAAACATCCCTCTAAAGCCAGGGCATCTTCCTCTGAACTGGTCAGACTCTGCTGGCCTGCAATCGTAGAAATGTATGGCTAAAAAGGGCATTGAGATCCCAGTCCCCTGCATTATTTTAACAGGATGAAATACACAGGCAGGGTCAGAATAAAAGCAGAGGATATGTCTGTATCGCAGATGTGACCAAACAAGTGCTAGCTGGGTAGTAGCCTCCAGCACACCATGGCCCCGCTGTGCTTAGTGATGTCATACGTGTTGCCAGCTATTAATAAAACACTATATGTTAGCAAACTTGTAAGTCATACAAGCTTATACATACTCCTACAGTAGTTAATAGTGGCAGCAAGCCAAGGATATTAAAAAAAATTGGAAGAAAATTTAAAATTGTGGTATAAGGAACAAATTCCAGGATCTTGTGAAAAAAGGGGGGCCTTACAAAAGAGGCAGGGATCACCACTGCTAAAATGTTATGAGAAATAACCTTAAAAATGATAAAACAGGGAAGGGGTTTGATTTCCTCATTGAAAGAAGAGGGAGCAGCATATTCCCACAACGTGATCTCTAATAATACATGTTTATGTACAATGCACAGATACTCAAGGATGTCTAATAACAATTTATATATTGAGACTGTGTTTACGTAGGTCCTTAGAAATTACACTTGGCTGCATCTCAGTACATAGTGCCTCACTCACTTATTATTTAAATGTATCTGCATTATACACAAACCTGGTATTTTTATTTCTGCATTTCTTATTGTTCTAAGTTAACAAATTCTTACTTTTAAAATTGGAGACTATTTGTTGATGTATTCCTGATTTGTGATCCTTGCCATTTGTTGTAGTATCCAGTTTTGCAAAGTATAGGGCTTATTAATGTGGGTAGAGAGCAGCACTAGATGTAACATCAGCTGGTATACATGATATTACACACTCAAGGGCCATACCAGTTCTATAGTACACCACTGATTTGAATGGAACTATGTTGGTAGGGTGCTGCATTTAATATACTGTACATCCTTTGTCCATAAAGCACTAAAATTTTGATTATAAACATTTGAATATGACTGTGAGACTGTTAAAGTCAGAATCATAGAACCACAGGGTTAGAAGGGACCACGAGGGTCATCTAATGTAACCCCCTGCCAAGACAGAAAATCTACCATCTAGCCAGTGTAACTTCAAATGATGTTTTATGGCTTATTCTCCTGCCTTCACCCAAGCTGATGTTCAGTACACTTCTCTTAGCACTCCACATCAGATTCATCTTTCAGAGGAACATTTCCATCTATTGTCATTCCTTCCTGTTCTGTTTGTATTGTCTTCCCAGTGCAAGCCTATTCTGATGACTGCTCTCTTTTGTTGCCTCTCTCAATTATTATTGCTCCTTTTTGTCTTGAAAGGAGCTTTTAAATCTTACTCCTGATTTGTGTGTGTAGGAGTGGGGCTTCCTTAAGAAACCAGTGATGAGATCCTAAAATAATAGCCGCACAGCAGGCAGCCAGTCCAAATAATGATGGCAGCATCAGCTGCAGTATGCTTCTAGTCACAGTTTGCTAATTTCGTTGCTAGCTGGTGGATTTTGCTGCATTGTGAAAGATTCAAATGTGACAGTGAGTTTGCAGTTTTTGCTTCTTGAGACTGACAGATTAGCTTATGGATACGAGCATTGTATCACAAACTGAATAACCATGAAGCACTGATACAGAAAATTTACATCCACTTTTTAACAATGATATTGTAATTTTCTCTAATATTGTATATATTACATACATCTTCTCTTTTGCCCTGCCAACTTCTCAGATAAAAAAAAAACAAACAGCAATCACAAACTTCACACACAGTCTAATATGTCTTATATTATTTTATTTTTAGGTTTATTTAAAGAAAGGAACACTTAGGAAGAGTCAGAGGTGGGTGGGACAATGGTTATAAGTGAATCTAGGCGCCTTGGCTGTGTTATTTCTGGTTTGTCTAAAACTGATCACTTTGGGGGCATGTAATGTGTCATCTGCTTTGGAAATTTATGGTACCAAATGATGATTATAGAACAAAATTATCTCTAACTCCTTGAGCTTATTCAGCACATGAAGGATTGAAGGTTAGAGAGAGAGCACACATATACAAGAGGTTATCAGCATATAAAAATAATCTCCTGTCCATGGAATATCTAGAAATAGCTGTACGTGTGTGTAGTCTGTTGGTTCGACAATGATGTTTTCATGTTCTCTTTTTGTGGATTCTTGAGTGACTCTGATGTTCAAAGCGTGATGCGCATGCTCGTGAACAGATCAGGCAAACAAAATCAGTGGTTTGCATCTTGGTAGCTATAGCAGTGGTATGATGCTTTTCCCTTGCAGCTAACAAGAGATTTCTGTCCTTTAGAAAGGCTTGAAAAGCTCAGAGTGCTGTGTGTTGCCATGCTGATCTATTTAATGCAGCCTTCTCAAGATCTAGGTTTATTGCACCAAGGTGTATGCAGTTCTTGATGCTGTCTCTGTAATGCATTCTGGGGCAGCCTTGATTCCAATGTCCTTGTGTCAATTCTCCACAGAAAATTTTTCTGGGGAGTTGATATTCAGGCATCCTAATGATGTGTCCAACCCAGCATAGTTGGGTTTTTAATCAGCATGGCCTCGATACTTATGTCATTTGACTTTTGGAGAACTTTCAGGTTGGTAATTTTGTCCTGCAGATCCCCATACTGGTGTGCAGAGATCGCATATGGAAGGCCTCTAGCTGTTTGATATGCCATTTGTATGGTGTGCAGGTCTCACAGCTGTAGAGGAGGGATGTGAGCACAAAAGCATTATAAAGTTTTATTTTTGTTGAGAGGGTTATGTTGCGGGATTTCAGGACTTAGTTACGTAGCTTTTCTAATGATTGAGAAGCTTTCTCTATCCTGTTCATGATCTCTTTGTCAAGAGATCCATTATTGGAGATGTTGCTGCCGAGATAGGCAAAACTGTCAAGTTGTTTTAGCTGGATTCCACTAATGGATATGCTAGGGGATATGGCACGGAGCAGTGAAGATGATTGGTGCAACACCACAGTTTTCTCCAGGCTGATTATGAGGCCAAACAATTGTGATGCTTCAGCAAAGCGATCTACGATGCATTGGAGATCTTTCTGTGTGTGCGCTAGAGGGCACAATCATCCTCAAAGAGTGCTTCTCTTATTAGTAGTTCTGTTACTTTTGTTTTTGCTTTAAGCCTTGTAAGATTGAAGGCTGAGCCTTTTATAGTCCTTTTGCCATGTGGCTGTGATGTTATTGATATGAACTGTGACCATATAGATCATTGTTGCAACCAAGGTCATATGGTGGCACCAGATCTTGTACAAAGGAGGTCAAGTGGGGTGTCCATGAAAAGGTTATGATTTGCTGGTTGTGATTATGCTTTCTGTATGCATGTATCATTTTTGTATTTATGGTTATAAGTATTGGCTCTATACTGTGTGTATTTCAAACTTGTGCTGTGCTTCTGGGTGATATCCCACATGGTTTGGCGTCAGCACTGCCTAGCCTGCTTGATTAAGGACCATCAGCTATACAACTGACCCATTGAGAGAAGGCAGATACACCTTGTGACCCAGCAAGGAATGAGGGACATGCCTATGAACAGAACTCTACAGTTTTTCCATGCTATATGCTGGGTAGCTGGTGTTTGGAACAAAGGAAGCACAAGCCACATGGCAAAAGGACTATAAAAGGCAGCTGAATCATCTCCATTTTGTCTTCAGTCCTGCTTCTTACCTCTGTAGGAACTTTGCTACAAACTGAAGCTCTGAACAAAGGACTGAATGGCCCATCCAAGCTATGGATGTACTCCAGAGACTTGATTTGAGCCTGCAGTTTATTCCATCACTGCTACAAGCCTGAACCAATAACTTTGCCATTACTGTATGTAATTGATTCCGTTCAACCAATTTTAACTCTCATCTACATTTCTCTTTTTATGAAGAAACTTTAGATTTTAGATTCTAAAGGATTGGCAACAGCGTGATTTGTGGGTAAGATCTGACTGGTATATTGACTTGGGTCTGGGGCTTGGTCCTTTGGGATCGGGAGAACCTTTTTTCTTTTACTGGGGTATTGGTTTTCATAACCATTCATCCCCATAAGGAGCGGTGCTGGTGGTGATACTGGGAAACTGGAGCGTCTAAAGGAATTGCTTGTATGACTTCTGGTAAGCCAGTGAGGTAAAACCGAAGTCCTCTCTGTTTGGCTGGTTTGGTGTGCCTGAGCAATAAAGGACACCTAGCTTTGGGCTGTGACTGCCCTGCTCTAAGCAATTTGTCCTGAATTGATACTCTCAGTTGTGTCCCGCCAGAGGCCGTATCGTTACAAACCCACAGCCGGTTCTGTAACAATGCCCTCGTCTGCCAATCTAGTTTCACTGCGCGCTGCAATGTCAATGTCATACCGGGCTAGCTCTTTTGAAAGGAGAGCTGTTCTTCTTTCAAATCAAGAGGGGTTGTTTTTGTCTATCATAGGCTTGATATTCCAAGCAACAATCTTTAGTGCTTTTTTAATTATCTTTGGTTTTTGACCATGTTGAGGATGATCCACCAGTCGCGGTAAACTGGCCAGATTTAATTTGGGCAGGCAATGTTTGAGGCACCTTTTCTAGCCCCTTCCTTTACAAAGGGAGAACAGTACAATCCTAAAAAGGGCTGCTCTGTCACCTGAGGTGTTGCCAAGCTTCCCTGTTGCCCTTTGATCAGGGATGGGCGGCCAATGTCCACTCTCAAAAGGGCAAAGATAGAGAGACGTCTGTTAGCAGAAGAGGTTCTCAGGACTCATCTGACTCAGGTTCCCAATCTCCAGCTCCTCTAAGGAGTAATATTTAAACAAGTTTTAAAATGTTCAGGAAATTACCTCCAAAATGTAGGAGAAAACTGGCATGTTCTGGGTATAGCCGCAGTACCTCTGACGTCACCAAAGAGCCCCAGAGCTAAAGGTTCTGCTCACAAAGTTTTCATACATGGAAAGAAAAAAAATAATAAAAAGGAATTAAATAGAATTGTTATGGGTCTTTTCTTCACCATCATCATTTAATTCAATTTCATCCTCATGGGCATCACCAAAGAAAAAGAAGACTAGGAAACCCATTCAATCTAAGTCCAAGAGAGGAAAAAAAGAAGTCAAGAGGAAAGTCAGGATGTTCTTCACAGGAGGACTAAGTGAAGCAAGAGGATCTTTTTCCAACTGAATAATTTGAGACAATATTATGAAAGGTGATTAGGATGAGCCCATTAGAAAAGATTCTAAGGAATAAGAATAGAGGATTTGTACAGAAATTACAACAAAGTATTTTCAAAGTCTGAACCACACATTCCCCTTCATGCCTTTTTGGAAAAAGTAATTGCGGTCAACTGGGAAACACCAGCGAAGTCTATGAGATTGTCCAAGCATGCCAAAAAATTCTACAATGTGCACAGCAAAGCAGATTTTGTCTCTCTTCCCAAAGTGGACAGGGTAGTTTCAGAACGAATCAAAGACACTGCTTTCCCAATGGAAGGGGACTTTTTCCCTGAAAGAACCCAATGACTGCAGAATGGAAATATCACTGTACTGTATGTTTGAGGATGCCTCTTCCTGTCTGATGGCTTCTGCTATGGAAACATGTTTTGCAAGAGCAATACTAGCCTGGACTGACAGTTTGGCAGCCACACTGCCAAAAAAGGCTAAGAAATCGTTACAGTAAGGTTCAGACTTAAAAATCTCAGTGGCTTCTGTATTCATAGCCAGTGCAGCCAGGGATGTTTTGATGTTTTCAGCACATGCCATGGCCTTCTTTTTGTCCACAAACTTCTCACTCAAAGGAGAATGACTGGTATTTGCTGGATGTAAGGTGAACCTTAATGTTTTATCTTGAAAGAACTGAGAGCATAAGAAAAACAGCAGCCTTCGTGGTCTCATTTCATCCAAGAATAAGAGGTGCTAAGGAATCTGAATCATCAGTCTCATGGTGGATATGCTGGTGCATTGCTGAGGAGTATAGAACAAATGGACTCAGTCCTCTGATGGGCATCAGAGCTCACTCAGTATGAGTGGTAGTGGTACCATGGGCTGAGAAAGGGTAAGACCCTTACAATTAAATCTGCATACATTTACCAAATTTTACAAGATAGTCAGTCTTCAGCCGTTGCTTTGACAGGCAGGTCCTGCATGCTGTGGTGATTCCTTAGAATAAGGGAATCCTTTCTCTCAGTGACTTTATTTTGTTCTCTCTCTAGGAATTTTGTCATTTCTAAGACAATCCCACACTAAGGATCTGTAGACCTAGCCCTAAGAGAGAACAGGACAATTTGCGGTTGCTTACCTGAAAAATGTTCCCTTCTTTGAAGGAATAGGTCCATAGATCCAGCCCTGCCTGGAAAAGGGAGATCTGTAACTTATGGTTAAAGTTCTCTGCAGTAGTTAAATTTTTCTTAATATTCATAATATTCTCTTGTTGAATATCAGTATTGAAAGCGGCTGATGCAGCATAAGAGATTTGTGTTTTGTTTTACAGCCTGGAGGAACTAGTTTTAGATGTATCTCCAAACTCAGGGGTCCTCCAGAAGTTGGGAACTAGTCCCTCGTCAGCTGTCCAATCGGCTTTGATTCTGCCCACTTCAGCTACAGACACAGGATCTGTGGACCTATCCTTTAGAGAGGAAATTTTTCAGGTAGACAACCACAAATTTTCCTATTCTTTCATTCCCCTAGACTTAGTTCAGTGGAGTCTATCCCCTACTCTGTTTGATGTAATTATGTGACCTGCATGGGATACTCAGATTCTGGAGAATTTAAACTTTTATTTAAAACAAAATGTTTCTGTCCCTCTTACTTGCAAAGTTAACCTTCCAAGCTTGAAGCAAGTATAAATCATTGCAACAATGGCTCTGGGAGGTATGAACTCCCCCATATCTTATTCATCTCATGGGGATGCTCACCCTAAAGCTTAATGATGACACTTTAAATGTCAGCATTAACTAGTTCAGTGAATATTAACTGTTTCATTGCTGATCATTTTAGCAGATAGAATGGGAAAGAGAGTGAGAGAAACATATAGAGGAAACTGGGAGTTGCTGAAGGGAGAGAAATTCAGAGAAGAGAAAGTAGGAGAGACACAAAGACAGGAAAAGCAGAGAGAAAGAAAGCAGGATGGAGAAAGAAGAGAGCCAATGAGCAGAAAAAGGCAGTGGTCCTAAAGATGAGCATTAGAAATGGTTGAAATTTTTCAAAGGAAAAGTTTTTTCATCAAAAAACTTTTTTTTTAATGAAAATTGTGAAAACCTTTTATTTTAATTGTCAACGTTTTTATATACATTTTATCAAGTGTTATCAAAGTGATTACAAAAAGATTTCATTCATTAAAAACTCTTTTGTAAATTGGCAAACAAAAAAATTGGTAACCGTTCCACTCATGGTTTCTATAACATTTGCAATCAATTTTTTTATTAAAAAATGAAAATTTGTAAGAAAATAAAAAATGGGTAATTTCAAAGCTTGTGAAATGGAAACAACTGACATTTTTCATGATTTCCCCCCTCTCCCAGTTTTCAAGCTGCTCTAGTGAACAAAAGAATGGCCATACTGGGTCAGACCAAAGATCCATCCAGCCCAGTATCCTGTCTACCGACAGTGGCCAATGCCAGGTGCCCCAGAGGGAGTGAACCTAACATGTAATGATCAAGTGATCTCTCTCCTGCCATCCATCTCCACCCTCTGACAAACAGAGGCTTAGGGACACCATTCCTTACCCACCTGGCTAATAGCCATTAATGGACTTAACCTCCATGAATTTATCCAGTTCTCTTTTAAACCCTGTTATCGTCCTAGCCTTCACAACCTCCTCAGGCAAGGAGTTCCACAGGTTGACTGTGCGCTGAGTGAAGAAGAACTTCCTTTTATTTGTTTTAAACCTGCTGCCCATTAATTTCATTTGGTGGCCCCTAGTTCTTGTATTATGGGCACAAGTAAATAACTTTTCTTTGTTCACTTTCTCCACACCACTCATGATTTTATATACCTCTATCACATCCCCCCTTAGTCTCCTCTTTTCCAAGCTGAAAAGTCCTAGCCTCTTTAATCTCTCCTCATATGGGACCCGTTCCAAAACCCTAATCATTTTAGTTGCCCTTTTCTGAACCTTTTTTAATGCCAGTATATCTTTTTTGAGATGAGGGGACCACATCTGTATGCAGTATTCAAGATGTGGGCATACCATGGATTTATATAAGGGCAATAAGATATTCTCCGTCTTATTCTCTTTCCCTTTTTTAATGATTCCTAATATCCCGCTTGCTTTTTTGACTGCCACTGCACATTGCGTGGACGTCTTCAGAGAGCTATCCACGATGACTCCAAGATCTTTCTCCTGATTAGTTGTAGCTAAATTAGCCCCCATCATATTGTATGTATAGTTGGGGTTATTTTTTCCAATGTGCATTACTTTACATTTATCCACATTAAATTTCATTTGCCATTTTGTTGCCCAATCACTTAGTTTTGTGAGATCTTTGTGAAATTCTTCACAGTCTGCTTTGGTTTTAACTATCTTGAGCAGTTTAGTATCATCTGCAAACTTTGCCACCTCACTGTTTACCCCTTTCTCCAGATCATTTATGGATAAGTTGAATAGAATTGGTCCTAGGACTGACCCTTGGGGAACACCACTAGTTACCCCTCTCCATTCTGAAAATTTACCATTTATTCCTACCCTTTGTTCCCTGTCTTTTAACCAGTTCTCAATCCATGAAAGGATCCCATCCCTCTTATCCCATGACAACTTAATTTACATAAGAGCCTTTGGTGAGGGACCTTGTCAAAGGCTTTCTGGAAATATAAGTACACTATGTCTACTGGATCCCCCTTGTCCACATGTTTGTTGACCCCCTCAAAGAACTCTAATAGATTAGTAAGACATGATCTCCCTTTACAGAAACCATGTTGACTTTTGTGCAACAATCTATGTTCTTCTATGTGTCTGACAATTTTATTCTTTACTATTGTTTCAACTAATTTGCCTGGTACTGATGTTAGACTTACTGGTCTGTAATTGCCAGGATCACCTCTAGAGCTCTTCTTAAATATTGGCGTTACATTAGCTGTCTTTCAGTCATTGGGTATAGTAGCTGATTTAAAGAACAGGTTACAAACCATAGTTAATAGTTCCGCAGTTTCACATTTGAGTTCTTTCAGAACTCTTGGGTGAATGCCATCTGGTCCCGGTGATTTGTTACTGTTAAGTTTCCAGGTTAATTCCAAAACCTCCTCTAGTGATACTTCAATCTGTGACAATTCCTCAGATTTGTCACCTACAAAAGACGGCTCAGGTTTGGGAATCTCCCTAACATCCTCAGCCATGAAGACTGAAGCAAAGAATTCATTTAGTTTCTCTGCGATGACTTTATCGTCTTTAAGTGCTCCTTTTGTATCTCAATCATCCAGGGGCCCCACTGGTTGTTTAGCAGGCTTCCTGCTTCTGATGTACTTAAAAAACATTTTGTTACTACCTTTTGAGGTTTTGGCTAGCTGTTCTTCAAACTCCTTTTTGGCTTTTCTTATTACATTTTTACATTTAATTTGGAAATGTTTATGCTCCTTTCTATTTACCTCACTAGGATTTGACTTCCACTTTTTAAAAGATGCCTTTTTATCTCTCACTGCTTCTTTTACATGGTTGTTAAGCCACGGTGGCTCTTTTAGTTCTTTTACTGTGTTTTTTAATTTGGGGTATACATTTAAGTTGAGCCTCTATTATGGTGTCTTTGAAAGTGTCCATGCAGCTTGCAGGGATTTCACTCTAGTCACTTTTTAATTTCTTTTTAACTTACCTCCTCATTTTTGCATAGTTCCCCTTTCTGAAATTAAATGCCACAGTGTTGGACTGTTGAGGTGTTCTTCCCACCCCAGAAATGTTAAATTTTATTGTATTATGGTCACTATTTCCAAGTGGTCCTGTTATAGTTACCTCTTGGACCAGATCCTGCGCTCCACTCAGGACTAGATCGAGAGTTGCCTCTCCCCTTGTGGATTCCTGTACCAGCTGCTCCAAGAGGCAGTCATTTAAAGTATCGAGAAATTTTGTCTCTGCGTTTCGTCCGGAGGTGACATGTACCCAGTCAATATGGGGATAATTGAAATCCCCCACTATTATTGAGTTCTTTATTTTGATAGCCTCTCTAATCTCCCTTAGCATTTCTTTGTCACTATCACTGTCCTGGTCAGGTGGTCAATAATAGATCCCTACTGTTATATTCTTATTAGAGCTTGGAATTACTATCCATAGAGACTCTATGGAACATGTGGATTCATTAAAGATTTTTATTTCATTTGATTCTACATTTTCTTTCACATATAGTGCCACTCACCCCCCGCACGACCTGTTCTGTCCTTCCGATATATTTTGTACCCCGGAATGATTGTGTCCCATTGATCTCACTCCACCAGGTTTCTGTGATGCCTATTATATCAATAATGGATACGGTTACCAATTTTGTTTGTTTAACATGAGGCACTCTAGTTCACTCATCTTATTATTTAGACTTCTAGCATTTGTGTACAAGCACTTTAAAAACTTGTCACTGTTTATTTGTCTGCCCTTTTCTGATGTGTCAGATTCTTTATGTGAATGTTTCTCGTCTGATCTGGCCCATATTTTATCCTCTTCCATCCTCTCCTCCTGACTAAAACCTAGAGAATCTCTCTCTATAGACTCTCCTCTAAGAGAAGTCTCTGTCCGATCCACGTGCGCCTCTGCAGCAATCGGCTTTCCCCCATCTCTTGGTTTAAAAACTGTTCTGCAACCTTTTTAATGTTAAGTGCCAGCATTCTGGATCCACTTTGGTTTAGGTAGAGCCCATCCTTCCTGTATAGGCTCCCCCATCCCAAAAGTTTCCCCAGTTCCTAATAAATCTAAACCCCTCCTCTCTACACCATCATCTCATCCACGCATTGAGACTCTGGAGCTCTGCCTGCCTACCTGGCCCTGCGTGTGGAACTGGAAGCATTTCTGAGAATGCCACCATGGAGGTCCTGGATTTCAGTCTCTTTCCTCGCAGCCTAAATTTGGCCTCCAGGACGTCTCTCCTACCCTTCCCTATGTCATTGGTACCTACATGTACCACAACCACCGGCTCCTCCCCAGCACTACACACGTCTATCTAGATGCCTCGAGAGATCCGCAACCTTCGCACCAGGCAGGCAAGTCACCATACAGTTCTCCTGGTCATCACAAACCCAGCTATCTATGTTTCTAATGATCGAATCTCCCATTACTAACACCTGCCTTTTCCTAATGACTGGAGTTGCCTCCTCCGGAGAGGTAACTTCAGTGTGAAAGGATACCCCATCATCATCTGGAAGGAGGGTCCCAACTATGGGAAGGTTTCCCTCTGCTCCCGTTGACTGCTCTCCTTCTCTGGGCCTTTCATCCTCCTTAACAGCTCAGGGGCTGTCTGACCGGAGGTGGGACAAATCTACAGTGTCCCGGAAGGCCTCATCATCATACTTCTGTCTCCCTTAGCTCCTCCAGTTCTGCCACCCTGGCCTCCAAAGCCCATACACAGTCTGAGGGCCAGGAGCTCCTTGCACCGAATGCACACATATGCTACCCGCCCACAGGGCAGGTAATCATACATGCTACACTGAGTGCAATAAACAGAATAGCCCCCACTCTGCTGCTGGGCTTCTGCCTGCATTCTCTCCTACAGCTACCTAGGTTAATGATAGGGTTTTTGTTTAAATCAAGAAGTTTTGATTATAGTTTAAAGGTTTTAAAGAATGGCACCTTTTGCCACCTTTCCACACTCCCTCTCGAAATTCCCTGTTAGTGGTCCCTAGTCGCTTGCTCACTGCTTTATAAAGCCCTGGCCTTCTTGATAGCCCCGCCCTCTGACTAAGGCTCAGCTAATGAATAGAGGTTTCTAGATTTCAAACCTTGTTTAGAAGCTCACAGCTTCCAGCTGCCGGCCACAGCACACGGTCCTTCAAACAAACAGACAAACACAAGCTCGCCACACAGCAAGTAACCCCCAAACACAAACACACGCTACAGACAGCCACTTACCCCAAAGGTCCTGTATTTGTAGTGAGCATATTTTCCCATGAAGTGTTGCTCAATACAAATATAAGGTACATAAAACATATCAATTAACTTTTGTGCAAGCTTCTCTTTGACATCAGCTGTGAATATCCCACCCCAGAGGCCACGAATAAAAATGGAATTATGCCCTTTCCACCATATGAGCTTGAAACACTTGTCCTTGATTATCGTCTCCCCTGCTCCCTCCTGGCTCTGCTACAGACTTCCTGTGTGACCTTGGGCAAGTCATTTAATCTACCCTATGCCTCACTTCCCCATCTACAAAATGGGAATAATATGTTACCCCACAGGGAGGTTGTGAAGATAAAATCCATTAACGATTGTGAGGCACTGAGATACTATCGTGCTGAGACCATATAAATACATAGATAGATTATTGCATGCTGTATCCTTGAACACACCAATTTTGTCTGCTCCTACAAACATCTCTGATATACTATGTGAATTTGAAATAAAGGCTGATGTCTAAGTAATATAGAAAAGATATTCATTTAAGGTGAACTACTATTGTAAATTGGGGAAATACTTTGCCAAGCACCAAGAAAATGGAGGTGTTTATGGTGAATGCTTGTTATTTATGGCTTCTCCAGGTCCATGTCCCTGGATGCTCAGAAGCTGGCTGTAGTGATTTTGCAAAGAATAGTGGAGTGTACAACTGTCCTGGTAGCAGATTTCTGGTAGTGGTTAGCAGAGCCACACAGCTATTAGCCTCCCACTATGCTGGGTCCCATAACCCAGTCCATTATAGACCTGAAAGAGATGTCATTATTAAAAAGGTTTGTGCCCTGTATAAGATGGGAACATGCATGTCAGTCATTAATTCAAAACACATGGGAAAAACTAACAAGTATGAATTCTTTGGATTAATATCTGAGACATTTGTTATGTTAAAACATTTAAATAGTGAGGCATTAAAAAGGATGCTTAAACAATATATCTCTGCTATCTTCCATGCCTGCAACACCACAGATAAGTGGTTCATCAACAGAGCTGCACTTGACTCATCTGGAGGAGAAAATTCAAGCTATCCTTCTAAAAGAACAAATTCACCATGTTAAAAGATAGTTTGAGTGCCAAAACGTACATGAAAATAGTTTGTGATTACTTATTCATTTTCCAGCTCATTATTGCTTTCAGTGGTCACATAATTCACACAAATAACTTGCAATTTGCATCCAATTCCATATGGAGGAGTGCATTCTGTCTCCTGCTAATATGTTGTCTGTTTATGCCTGACAGAAAGTGGGGATGAGTGAGTGAGGAGAATTACCAAACGATGATTTGGCTAGGATGCCTGGGTTCACACTTATCATAGAATCGTAGAATATCAGGGTTGGAAGGGACCTCAGGAGGTCATCTAGTCCAACCCCCTGCTCAAAGCAGGACCGATCCCCAATTAAATCATCCCAGCCAGGGCTTTGTCAAGCCTGACCTTAAAAACTTCTAAGGAAGGAGATTCCACCACCTCCCTAGGTAACGCATTCCAGTGTTTCACCACCCTCTTAGGTTGGATATTAGGAAAAACTTTTTCACAATATCCAACCTAAATCTCCCCCACTGCAACTTGAGACCATTACTCCTTGTTCTGTCATCTGCTACCACTGAGAACAGTCTAGAGCCATCCTCTTTGGAACCCCCTTTCAGGTAGTTGAAAGCAGCTATCAAATCCCCCCTCATTCTTCTCTTCCATAGAATGAGCATTCCCTCAGCTTCTCCTCATAACTCATGTGTCCCAGTCCCCTAATCATTTTTGTTTCCCTCCTCTGGACGTTTTCCAATTTTTCCACATCCTTCTTGTAGTGTGGGGCCCAGAACTGGACACAGTACTCCAGGTGAGGCCTCACCAGTGTCGAATAGAGGGGAACGATCACGTCCCTCGATCTGCTGGCAATGCCCCTACTTATACATCCCAAAATGCCATTGGCCTTCTTGGCAACAAGGGCACAGTGTTGACTCATATCCAGCTTCTCGTCCACTGTAACCCCTAGGTCCTTTTCTGCAGAACTGCTGCCGAGCCATTCGGTCCCTAGTCTGTAGCGGTGCATTGGATTCTTCCGTCCTAAGTGCAGGATTTTGCACTTGTCCTTGTTGAACCTCATCAGATTTCTTTTGGCCCAATTCTCCAATTTGTCTAGGTACCTCTGTATCCTATCCCTATCCTCCAGCGTATCTACCTCTCCTCCCAGTTTAGTGTCATCTGCAAATTTGCTGAGGGTGCAATCCACACCATCCTCTAGATCATTAAAGAAGATATTGAACAAAACCGGCCTGAGGACCGACCCTTGGGGCACTCCACTTGATACCGGCTGCCAACTAGACATGGAGCCATTGATCACTCCCCGTCCAGCCCGACAATCTAGCCAGCTTTCTATCCACCTTATAGTCCATTCATCCAGCCCATACTACTTTAACTTGCTGGCAAGAATACTGTGGGAGACAGTGTCAAAAGCTTTGCTATAGTCAAGGAACAGGAACAACACGTCCACTGCTTTCCCTTCATCTACAGAACCAGTTATCTCATCATAGAAGGCAATTAGATTAGTCAGGCATGACTTGCCCTTGGTGAATCCACGCTGACTGTTCCTGATCACTT